>NW_027254627.1:0-238752 GCF_044704955.1 Pristiophorus japonicus | reverse complement strand
CTGATAGTGAACTGCAGACAATACCCTGTCTGTCTGATAGTGAGCTGCAGACAATACCTGTCTGTCTGATAGTGAGTTGCAGACAATACCCTGTCTGTCTGATAGTGAGCTGCAGACAGTACCCTGTCTGTCTGATGGTAAGCTCCAGACCGTACTCCCTGTCTGTCTGATGGTAAGCTCCAGACCGTACCCCCTGTCTGTCTGATAGTGAGCTCCAAACAGTACCCTGTCTGTCTGATGGTAAGCTCCAGACCGTACTCCCTGTCTGTCTGATAGTGAGCTGCAGACAGTACCCTGTCTGTCTGATGGTAAGCTCCAGACCGTACTCCCTGTCTGTCTGATGGTAAGCTCCAGACCGTACCCCCTGTCTGTCTGATAGTGAGCTCCAAACAGTACCCTGTCTGTCTGGTGGTAAGCTCCAGACCGTACTCCCTGTCTGTCTGATAGTGAGCTGCAGACAGTACCCTGTCTGTCTGATAGTGAGCTGCAGACAATACCCTGTCTGTCTGATAGTGAGCTGCAGACAGTACCCTGTCTGTCTGATAGTGAACTGCAGACAATACCCTGTCTGTCTGATAGTGAGCTGCAGACAATACCCTGTCTGTCTGATAGTGAGTTGCAGACAATACCCTGTCTGTCTGATAGTGAACTGCAGACAATACCCTGTCTGTCTGATAGTGAGCTGCAGACAATACCCTGTCTGTCTGATAGTGAGTTGCAGACAATACCCTGTCTGTCTGATAGTGAGCTGCAGACAATACTCTGTCTGTCTGATAGTGAGTTGCAGACAGTACCCTGTCTGTCTGATAGTGAGCTGCATACAATACCCTGTCTGTCTGATAGTGAACTGCAGACAATACCCTGTCTGTCTGATAGTGAGTTGCAGACAGTACCCTGTCTGTCTGATAGTGAGCTGCGGACAGTATCCCGTCTGTCTGATAGTGAACTGCAGACAATACCCTGTCTGTCTGATAGTGAGTTGCAGACAGTACCCTGTCTGACTGATAGTGAGCTGCAGACAGTACCCTGTCTGTCTGATAGTGAGCTGCAGACAGTACCCTGTCTGTCTGATAGTGAGTTGCAGACAGTACCCTGTCTGACTGATAGTGAGCTGCAGACAGTACCCTGTCTGTCTGATAGTGAGTTGCAGACAGTACCCTGTCTGTCTGATAGTGAGCTGCAGACAGTACCCTGTCTGTCTGATAGTGAGCTGCAGACAATACCCTGTCTGCCTGATAGTGAGTTGCAGACAGTAACCTGTCTGTCTGATAGTGAACTGCAGACAGTAACCTGTCTGTCTGATAGTGAACTGCAGACAGTAACCTATCTGTCTGATAGTGAGTTGCAGACAGTACCCTGTCTGTCTGATAGTGAGTTGCAGACAGTACCCTGTCTGACTGATAGTGAGCTGCACACAGTACCCTGTCTGTCTGATAGTGAGTTGCAGACAGTACCCTGTCTGTCTGATAGTGAGCTGCAGACAGTACCCTGTCTGTCTGATAGTGAGTTGCAGACAGTACCCTGTCTGTCTGATAGTGAGCTGCGGACAGTATCCTGTCTGTCTGACAGTGAGTTGCAGACAGTACCCTGTCTGTCTGATAGTGAGTTGCAGACAGTACCCTGTCTGTCTGATAGTGAGCTGCGGACAGTATCCTGTCTGTCTGACAGTGAGTTGCAGACAGTACCCTGTCTGTCTGATAGTGAGTTGCAGACAGTACCCTGTCTGTCTGATAGTGAGTTGCAGACAGTACCCTGTCTGTCTGATAGTGAGTTGCAGACAGTACCCTGTCTGTCTGATAGTGAGTTGCAGACAGTACCCTGTCTGTCTGATAGTGAGCTGCAGACAGTATCCTGTCTGTCTGACAGTGAGTTGCAGTCAGTGGTGGAGACCGGGGGTTTCCTGTCCTGGTGGTTGGGCCCAGTATAAAAGGCTGCACACCATACTTGTGCAGCACTCTGGAGTTTGAAATAAAGGACCGAGGTCACTACAGTTCAAGTACAACATATTGCCTCGTGGAGTCATTCATAAGTACACTATAGACATAACAGCTGGCGATGAGAATAAGGACTTTCATGCGATCATGGCTACCTTTAACACACTAAAAGAATATGCAGAGGGTGATGATTGGGATGCCTTCACGGAAAGGCTCGAACAATATTTCGTGGCAAACGACCTGGCAGGGGAGACGGACACATTGGCGGAGAAACGCAAGGCTATACTGCTGACCAGTTGTGGGCCCGAGGACTACCGCCTCATCAGCGACTTGCTGACACCCACGAAGGCCAAGGATGAGACATACGATGAGCTGACTGAACTAATTGGCGACCAAATTAAACCAAAGGAGAGCATCCTCACAGCCAGGCACAGATTCTACACGCACCGCAGACCTGAGGGCCAAGAGACTGCAAAATATGCTGCCGACCTCAGGAGACTTGCGGCACCATGTGATTTTCGCATGCACCTCAACGAAGCATTGTGAGACATCTTCGTTATAGGAATTGGCCACGAGGGCCTCCTTCACAAGCTATTATCTGCCGACACCACAGTCAACCTGCAGAAAGCCATCGGCATCAGTCAGCCGTCCAAGACCTCGACCTGCAGCACCAAGCAAATCATTCAGCCTGTGGACTCAATCCGGCAAGTACTGTATACGGAATGGTGCCTTTCACAGGCAAGACTGTAGAATGTGGCTCTGCCCAGGGCAGAGAGCATAGACCTCCGGTTTCCAGAACTCAGAGTCCGCCGAGGGGTGCTAATCGAGTAGCACCATGCTGGCATTGCGGAGTACGTATGCAAAGCCTGTAACACAAAGGGCTGCCTCCAGCGCATGTGTAAAAGAAATACGACTCACCGTCTAGCAGAGGAGTCGGTAGATGACTTTGAATCCAGCGGGGAGTATGATGATTTGAGCAGAGAGGCAGCTCAGCCCCAAGAAGAAGTGTATGGAGTGTATACCTTCACCACCGGTTGTCCTCCAGTGAAGATGGAAGTCGAGATAAACGGCATTCCAGTCTTCATGGAAGTGGACACGGCAGCGAGCCAGTCAGTGATGAGCCAGGATGCCTTCGAGAGGCTGTGGAATGAAAAACGACCCGAGCTGGTTCCAGTACAGGAAAAGTTGTGCACCTACACCAAGGAGCTGATCCCAGTCCTTGGTAATGCGGACGTAAGTGTAATCCATAATGGCGTGGTGCATAAGTTACCTCTGTGGATTGTTGCAGGTGAGGGTCCAACGCAACTCGGAAGAAGGTGGATGGGGAAGATCCAGTGGAAATGGGAAGACCTCTTCACTCCAGCAATCGATGTCCCCCGTGCTCACCTTCGCTTGGGCCAGGTACTAGAGAACAGACCAGCGCAGAACCTGAGGCACAGACCGGCCATCACGACTGTGTGGCAATGATCTGACCAGAACGTCCTAAAAATACTTTCCCAGCTCCAGCGGCAGGACTCCTGGGGAGGAATATCAAAATCACAGGTACCCGTCCAGCGTTTGTGGCAGAATCGCGGGAGAGAAGGATCAAGGTAGTCGACCTCGAGGACAGAGGCAAGATGGCGTTCCTGCTGCAGTGAGGAGCAGCGTGGTTGAAAAAAAAGATGGTCGTGGCAATATCACGGGGTGCAACGCTGAGGGACCAAAATGTGGGGTCCAACAAAGGATTTGATTGGGGTAAAGCCAGCAGGGTTCTCTTAAAGGAGACCTGCAACCTGAACTTAAAGAGACATCGTATATATGGCAATCAATATAACGAACCGATTAAGATTGTGAACAGAATGTGTTGCAATATGTCGGTACTGTAATGAACAAAATGTTGTTGTGAGATGTCGGGAATAGAGTGTCCCCTAGAGCAGCAAGCGAACAAATTCGGGAGGGCAAAGGCGCGGAGGCTGATACCCTGCCCCAGGTCTATCCCACGCTGTAGGCATCCGTTGGCACCATTCGCCACGGACCTGGAAACGAAACCGCCGCCAATACGTGCAGTCGGCCGCTGTCGCCCACCCCTCGGGTGGAGATGGTGCAGCCCCCAGACCTAGTCGCTACCTCGGCCATGTCTGGGAGCGAAAGGACAGAACCAACGAGTTCCCCAAATGGACCTGGAACAGCCAGGTTCCCAACACTGAGAGAGCAGGCAGAAGACTCTGCAGCCCTCAAAGGAGGACAGGGAGGCCACACACATCTGTGGCTCTGCCCACCACTAGGCAACGGCCCTGAGTCCTGGCTCAGTGAGCGAACCAAGCCCACCCCGCTAGCAAGGGACGCAGCGCCACCATCAGGCGACTAGGACCCCGTCTGGTTGCTCTGGAACTAGCGTCCTCGCATACCTGCACTGCTACCTCAGTACTGACCATGACTGAACCATGAATGCAATCTACCCAATCCTGCCGCACGACCGTATAACGTAACGAATGTAATTCACTGAACCAAGGTGTCACGATACAAACTGAAAATGCTTTTATTTTTCTTCCTTTCTTTGTACTTGCACTGCGTCTGATCCTGTATGTTAATGTAACGGGCCAGCTGTATGATCTCGCTATGGGGGGGAGGTGGGGGGGGGGGAGGGGAAATGGATGTATGTAGCCATGGACACACACATGGATCACACCCAGAACCTACTGGAACCTCCACTGCATCATCGAACCATCCAAATGTTGTGGCAAAAGAACTTGAGGGTTAACAGGGAGAGAGCCAAGCCAAAGCACAGCCAAGGTGCAAGGGCTATTGGCACTTAAGTCTGGGGAGAGCTAAGCCAGAGCACAGAGTACAAAGGTAATTGGCACAAAGGACTTGGAAGAGAGTGATGTTGTATATGCTGACTATGGATGCATTCTATGTGTAGTCAATGTGAGATTGTATAATATGGAGACTTGTTTACCTGATGTACTATCAATAAGGTTCACACCGTGTACATACCTGCTGGCACCACTAGAGGGCGCAACTGGTGGAGACCAGGGGTTTCCTGTCCTGGTGGCTGGGCCCAGTATAAAAGGCTGCCCACCATGCTTGTACAGCACTCTAGAGTTTGGAATAAAGGACCGAGGTCACTACAGTTCAAGTACAACATATTGCCTCGTGGAGTCATTCATAAGTACACTATAGACATAACAGACAGTACCCTGTCTGACCAATAGTGAGCTGCAGACAGTACCCTGTCTGTCTGATAGTGAGCTGCAGACAGTACCCTGTCTGACCAATAGTGAGCTGCAGACAGTACCCTGTCTGTCTGATAGTGAGCTGCAGACAGTACCCTGTCTGTCTGATAGTGAGCTGCAGACAGTACCCTGTCTGTCTGATAGTGAGCTGCAGACAATACCCTGTCTGTCTGATAGTGAGCTGCAGACAGTACCCTGTCTGATGGTGAGCTGTCTGATGGTAAGGCCCAGACAGTACCCCCTGGATGTCTAAGTACATACAGGGTAAGATAAAGAAAAAAAGGAAGGCTTATGACAGATACCGAGGGCTTAATACTTATGGTCCAACAAAAAAAACGGGGACCTAAAGAACAGGTGGTGGATGGAGAAAGTACAGAAGAATACAACAGCTGGCCAACAGCCATGATGTGCGAGGATTCTTCATCGCAGTCAAGGCCACCTACGGTCCAAACTCCCAAGGCCCCACCCCACTGCTGGCCAAGGACAGGGAAACACTCATCAAGGTCACGGAGGCAGTCAGGGCCCGCTGGAAGCAGCACTTCGAAGATCTCCTCTGCCTTTGACTTGAGTGTTCTCGACTCCATCTCGCAGCATGCCACCCACCACCACCTCGGCAAAACCCCAACACTGCACGAGGTAGAAAAAACAATAAGACAGCTTAAAAACAACAAGGCTACGGGAGTGGATGGAATCCCTGCTGAGGCACTGAACTATGGCGGAGAGGCACTGTTGGCGCGAATACACGACCTCATCTCTCTCATCTGGAGGGAGGAGAGCATGCCGGGAGATCTCAGAGATGCAGTGATTGTGACCATCTTTAGAAAAGGGGACAAGTCCGACTGCGGCAACTACAGGGGAATCTCCTTGTTGTCAGCCACTGAGAAAGTCGTCACTGGAGTGCTCCTCAACCGACTTCTCCCTGTGGACGAAGAGCTCCTCCCGGAGTTGCAGTGCGGATTTTGTCCGCTATGGGGCACAACGGACATGATTTTTACAGCGCAACAGCTGCAGCAAAAATGCAGGGAACAGCACCAGCCCTTATAATTGGCGTTCTTCAACCTTACAAAGCCTTTGACACTGTCAACCGCAAGGGTCTATGGAGCGGCCTCGTCCGCTTCGGACGCCCCAAAAAGTTTGTCACCATCTTCCGCCTGCTCCACAACGACATGCAGGCCGTGATCCTTATCAATGGATCCATCACAGACCCAATTCACATCCGGACTGGGGTCAAGCAGGGCTGTGTCATCGCCCCAACCCTCTTCTCAATCTTCTTTGCTGCCACGCTCCACCTCACAGTCGACAAGCTCCCCGCTGGAGTGGAACTAAACTGCAGAACCAGTGGGAACCTGTTCAACCTTCGCCGTCTCTAGGCCAGGTTCAAGACCACCCCAACCTCTATCGTCGAGCTACAGTACGCGAATGACGCCTGCGTCTGCGCACATACAGAGGCTGAACTCCAGGACATAGTCGACGTATTTACTGAGGAGTACGAAAGCCTGGGCCTTACGCTAAACATCCGTAAGACAAAGGTCCTCCACCAGCCTGTCCTCGTCGCACAGCACTGCCCCCCAGTCATCAAGATCCACGGCGCAGCCCTGCACAACATGGATCATTTCCCATCCCTCAGGAGCCTCTTATCAACAAGAGCAGACATTGACGACGAGATTCAACACCGCCTCCAGTGCGCCAGTGCAGCCTGAGGAAAGGAGTGTTTGAAGACCAGACCTTGAAAACTGCCACCAAGCTCATGGTCTACAGGGCTGTAGTAATACCCGCTCTCCTGTATGGCTCGGAGACATGGACCATGTACAGTAGACACCTCAAGTCGCTGGAGAGATACCACCAACGATGTCTGCGCAATATCCTACAAATCCCCTGGGAGGATAGACGCACCAACATCAGCGTCCTCGGTCAGGCCAACATCCCCAGCATCGAAGCACTGACCACACTTGTTCAGCTCCGCTGGGCAGGCCACATAGTTCGCATGCCTGACATAAAACTCCCAAAGCAAGTGTTCTACTAGGAACTCCTTCACGGCAAACGAGCCCCAGGTGGGCAGAGGAAACGTTACAAGGACATCCTCAAAGCCTCCCTGATAAAGTGCGACATCCCCACTGACACCTGTGAGTCCCTGGCTAAAGACCGCCCTAAGTGGAGGAAATGCATCCTGGTCGGCGCTGAGTACCTCGAGTCTCATCGCCAAGAGCATGCAGAAAACAAGCGCAGGCAGCGGAAAGAGCATGCGGCAAACCTGTCCCACCCACCCCTTCCCTCAACGACTATCTGCCCCACCTGTGACTGAGTCTGTGGATCCTGTATTGGACTGTTCAGCCACCTAAGAACTCATTTTAAGAGTGGAAGCAAGTCTTCCTCGATTCCGAGGGACTGCCCCTGATGATGAATACTGCAGAAACTCTGGAGGAGTATAGAAAATGCAGGAGTGAAATTAAAAAGGAAATTAGAAAGCAAAGAGAGAGTATCAAAACATTTTGGCAACTAAAATCAAGGAAAACCCAAAGACGTTTTACAAAGGATAATTATAGAGGATAATTAAAGAAAGAGTAGTGCCTATTAGAGACCATAAATATAATGTGTGTGTGGAGGCGGGAGACGTAGGTATGGTTCTTAATGAATACTTTGCGTCTATTTTCACAAAGGAGAGGAGCGCTCCATGGATACAGTACCATCAGGTAGGTGCCTAGATTGTTTGCTGTTCGGTGACATTTGCCCACAGGAAGCCTCCGACCGCAAATTCAGACCCATCCACTTTAACTCCTGCCAACCTTTCTAGTGCTTCCTCTTTATTTATTTTTATCTGATCCAGAATCCCAGGAACCTCATCATTTACCGTAGCTTTGGCAAAGCCCTCTTCCTTGGTAAACACCAATGCAATCTTCATGTTCATTACCTCAGTCTGCCTCCATCAATTGGTCCCTATCGTTCCCACCATTCCTCTGACAACCCTTTACTGTTAACATGCCTTTAGAAGGCCTTTGGATTCCCTTTTATGTTAGCTGCCAATCTATTCTCATACTGTCTCTTTGCCCCTCTTATTTCCTTTTTCACTTCTCCTCTGTACTTTCTATATTCGGCCTGATTCTCCCTTTTATTACCAAGCTAACATCTGTCTTTTTTCTGCTTCATCTTACTCTCTACCTCCTTTATCATCCAGGAAGCTCTGGCTTTCCCCCTGTGGGAATGTAGGTAGGGTGTACTTCTCTTTCAAGGCCGACCATTGCTCCATTACAGGTCTGCCTGCCAGTCTTTGGCTCCAATTTATGTGGGTCAGATCCCTCCTCAATTCGCTGAAATTAACCCTCCTCCTGTTAAGTATTTTTATTCTGGATTGCTCATTGTCCTTCTCCATAACTAATCTGAACCTTATGATACTGTGATCACTATTCCCGAGAAGCTCCCCGACTGTAAAATTCTCCACTTGGCCCACTTCACCCCCAGGTCTAGATCCAGTAATGCCTCCTTTCTCATTGGGCAGGAAGCATGCTAATCAGCAAAATTCTCCTGAACACTCTTCATCAACTCTCCCCTTTCCTGAACACAATCACTGCCCCATTCAATATTCAGGTAGATAAAGTCTCCCATTATCATTACTCTATAGTAAGCCAAAGAGGAATTCTACTCCAGCCTCAAACAATCCCTGTCCCGAGTCCCAACGAGCGACAAGCTGATCCTCCTTGGTGAACTCACGCCAGGTTTGGAAAGGACACAGACCTCTGGGGAGCTGTGATCGTCAGAGAGGGGGTAGGGAAAGCCAACTCCAATGGTACCCTCCTTCTGACGAAATGCTTAGAACACGGCCTCGTCATATCCAATAACCTGTTCCGTCAGAAGGACAAATATAAAGCTTCATGGCAACACCCTCGCTCCAAGCACTGGCATCTGCTAGACCATGTCATTGTCCGAGCGAGGGACTGCAAAGATGTATGCATCACCCGAGCCATGACAAGAGCTCACGACTGCTGGATGGACCACCGCCTACTTCGCTCTGTCATCACCATCAACATTGCGCTAAAACAACGACGGCAACAGAAGCAGTGCCGCAGAAAAAGTAACGCCGGATCAATCAAAGATCCTGCTAAGAAAGCCCTATACAGCCAGCGCCTCACTACCAACCTGACGACACCCAGTGACCCAGAGACGCAGAGTGTCCACAGTGCCTGGTCTGACCTCAAGGCTTCCATAATTAGCACCTGCAAAGAGAACCTTGGTCACTCGACCAGGAAACACCAAGACTAGTTCGACGAAACGACCAGGAGATCCAGGAGCTAATATGCCGCAAACGCAAGGCATTCTTGGACTGGAAGCAGCAACACAACTGGAGGGTAAGAAAACAGCTCTACAGACGTCTGAAGGCCGAGGTCCAACAGAAAACCTGTGACCTAAAGAACAGATGGTGGGTGGAGAAAGCTCAGGAAATCCAGCAGCTAGCCGACAACCACGACGTGCGAGGATTCTTCAGCGCAGTCAAGACCACCTCTGGCCCAAGCACCCAAGGCCCTATGCCACAACTGGCCAAGAACGGAGCGGTGCTCATTAAGGACAGAAAGGCAGTCAGTGCCCGCTAGAAGGAGCACTGCGAGGATCTCCTCAACCGAGACCCTGTCTTCGACATGACAGTCCTCAACTCCATCCCACAGCAAGCCACCCGCCACCATCTCAGCACAACCCCAGCCCGGCACAAGGATGAAAAGGCCGTCTGACAACTGAAGAACAAGTCATCAGGATCTGATAGAATCCCCACCGAAGCACTAAAACATGGCGGAGAAGCACTACTGACATAGATCCATGACCTCATCTCTCTGGAAGGAGGAGATCATGCCAAGAGATCTCAGAGACGCTGTAATCGTGACCATCTTCAAGAAAGCTGACAAGTCCGACTGCGGTAACTACAGAGGAATCTCCCTGCTGTTGGCCACCGGGAAAGTCATTGCAAGAATCCTCCTCAGTTGGCTTCTCCCTGTGGCTGAAGAGCTCCTCTCAGAGTCGCAATGCAGAGTCCACCCACTAAGGGGCACAATGGACATAATCTTCATGGTGCGGCAGATACAAGAGAAATGCAGGGAACAGCACCAACCCCTGTACATGGCCTTCTTTGACCCCACAAAAGCCTTCGACACTGTCAACCATGAGGGATTATGGAGCGTCCTCTTCAGATTCGGCTGCCCTCAAACGTTTGTCAGCATCCTTCGCCTGCTTCACGACGACCTGCAAGCCATGATCCTGACCAACGGATCCACCACAGACGCAATCCACGTTCAGACTGGGGTCAAGCAGGGCTGTGTCACCACAACAACGCTCGACTCGATATTCCTTGCTGCAATGCACCATCTCATTTCGCAGCAAGCTCCCCGCAGGAGTTGAGCTAAATTACAGGACAAATGGGAATCTGTTCAACCTCCGTCACCTCCAGGCCAGATCCAAGGTCGTCCCATCCTCCATCATCAAATTACAGTACGCAGACAATGCTTGCGTCTGTTCACACTCGCAGGCTGAACTCCAAGCCATCAGCAACACCTTCACCGAGGCGTACGAGAGCATAAGCCTTACACTAAACATCCATAAGACAAAGGTCCTCTACCAACCTACCCTCCGGTTATCAAAATCCACGAAGAGGCCTTGGACAATGTGGACTATTTTCCATACCCCGGGAGCCTACTGTCAACAAGGGCAGACATTGACAACAAGGTCCAACACCACCTTCAGTGTGCCAGTGCAGCCTTCAGTCGCCTGAGGAAGAAAGTGTTTGAAGACCAGGACCTCAAACCCGGCACCAAGCTCATGGCCTACAGAGCAGTAGTGATACCCGCCCTCCTACATGGCTCAGAGACATGGACCATGTACAGCAGGCACCTCAAAACACTGGAGAAGTACCACCAACGCTGCCTCCGCAAGATCCTGCAAATCCATCGGCAGGATGGGCGCACCAACGTCAGTGTCCTCGGTCAGGCCAACATCCCCAGCATCGAAGCACTGACCGCCCTCGATTAGCTCCGCTGGGCAGGCCACATTGTCCGCATGCCTGACACGAGGCTCCCAAAACAAGCGCTCTACTCGCAGCCCCGACACGGCGAGCGATCCCCAGGTGGGCAGGAGAAACGCTTCAAGGACTCCTTGAAAAAATGTAACATCCCCACTGACACCTGGGAATCCTTGGCCCAAGACCGTACAAAATGGAGGAAAAGCATCCGGGAAGGCGCTGAACACCTCGATCTGTTCGCCGAGAGCAAGCTGAAGCTTAAGCGTCGACAGCGGAAGGTTCGCGCGGAAACCCAGGCTCCCCACCCACCCGTTCCTTCAACCACCGTCTGCCCCACCTGTGACAGAGACTGTCGGTCCCGCATTGGACTCTTCAATCACCTGAGAACTCATTTTTAGTGTGGAAACAATTCATCCTCGACTCCAAGAGACTGCTTATGATGATAGTTCATGCACCTCTCAGTAATTTCTTTGCAAATCTGCTCTTCTATCACCTTCCCACTATTTGGTGGCCTATAGAATACACCAAGTAGCATAATAGTTCCTCTATTGTTTCTTAACTCCGACCAAATAGATTCTGTCTTTGATTCCTCAAGGACACTCTCTCTTTCTAGCACGGCAATATTTTCCTTAATCAAAACTGCTACACCTCATCCTTTTTTCCTTTCCTATCTTTCCTGAATACCTTGTCGCCAGGAATATTAAGCATCCAAAGCTCCATTTTTTGAGCCAGGTCTCAGTTATCGCCACAACATCATATTCTCATGTGGCTTTTTGCGCCTGCAGCTCACCAACATTATTAACCACACTTTGTCTTTACACACATGCACTCCAAACCTAACTTACACCTCTTTGTATTTTCTATGATCCACCTAATTCTGTATTATTTCTACCTCCTAACTGTCTCTCTCTCTCTGCACCTTGTTTCTACTTTTTAATACCACATCTTGGTGCCCAACCCCCTGCCGATTTGAGGAATCGAATACAGTACTGAGGGAGTGCTGCACTGTCAGAGATGCCGTATTTCAGATGAGTCGGTAAACCAAGGCCACATCTGCCCTCCTGGTAGATGTAAAAATCCCACAGCGCTTTCATAAGAAGAGCAGGGGAGTTTTTCCCAGTGTCGTGGGCCAATATTTATCCCTCAACCAACATCACTAAAAAGCACATTATTTGATCATTTATTTTTGGTCATTGCTGTTTGTGGGAGCTTGCTGTGCGCAATTTTGGTTGTCGTGTTTTCTACATTACCACAGTGAGTACACTACAAAAGTAATTCATTGGTTGTAAGGCGCTTTGGGACATCCTGAGGTCGTGAAAGGCGCTATATAAATGCAAATTAATCGTTTCTTGCACTGAGACTATTCAGAGATTCAGTAATTAAAAAGCCAATGACACAAAAATGAAATTACAAACTGATCTGAAGGGAAAGTCTTGTCTCCCATTTAAACCCAGAGAGTCCGATCCCCTTTGATCGTGGGCAGGAGACAGCAGTAAATTCAGTGTTGTGCAGTCAGCTCAGCCGATGGGATTAATGCTGAATTCTGAATGACAAAGTCACAAGAAGACCGACATATTCAGTGGTCTGAGCTTCCTGATGGCTTCCCTCGGTGTTCTGATTCCAATCTGGAGTTTGGCAGCTCAAAATTTTCAACATTTCATTTATTAAACCTGCTCCCAGTCCATTACAGCCCAGAAACAGGCCTTTCGGCCCAACAGGTCGATGCCGGTGTTTATGCTCTGCACGAGCCTCTTCATCTCACCCTATCTGCATGTCCTTCTATTCCTTCCTCCCTCATGTGTATATCTAGCTTCCCCTTAAATGCATCTGTGCTTTTCACCCCAACTGTTCCTTGTAAAGGGAATTGGGTAAATACTTGAAGGGGAAACAATTGCAGGGCTATGGTGAAAGGGCGGGGTGCGGGATTAATTGGATAACTCTTTACAAGAGCCAGCACAGGCTCGATGGGCCAAATGGCCTCCTTCTGTGCTGTAAGATTAAATCATTCTATGATTTGATAGGTGGAATGGCTGAAATTCTGATCTAAATTTAACACTGCGGTAAGTGTGATGTCAATGGACTGAAAATCTCCAAGTCACTCAGCAAGCGAGTGTAGAATTTACCAATATCTCGCAAAGATTCCGGGTACCTTTCCCCTGCAGAGGAGAAGAATCCTTTTCTGGGCTTTTAAAATGAGTTTAAAGGGGCAGACGAGGCCTGCGGGGGATAAAAGGGGATGCATTCATGGAGACCCCCCCCCCCCCAGTGTTTGGAATCATAGGAAAGGGAATTCAAAATGGAGCTAAATTACAGAAGCTTGAGATCCCCTAAACATCTATGGGAAGGAGCATATCAATTTTAAGATTCTACAACATTTTGGCTGCGAAAAAGAGTTACCAAATATAGGAGGTGGGGCCAATGTCTGAAGCAAATTCTTGTATTAAGGATCCCAGGCTATTCACCCCCTAAGAGATAATCGAATTACCCAATCAAGCACAATGGAAATCATGGTCAGGAAACTGGACAATCCTAAAACAATGCAAACCCAGTGATAGCACATTCTCACACCCTAATCGAGTTACTGCTGATAAAGGAGACATTTGAAAATCAATGGACAGAACAGTTTAAACAGAGCCCAAGAGATTTGATGGGAGATAACAGAGTCTTTTTTTTGGGGATATATCTATCCCCCAGTTTTACAAGGAAAAGGTAGCAGAACACAGACTGGAACTCGCACAGACTCGAACAGAACACAGGCTGGAACTCGCACAGACTTGAACACAGACAGAAACAAGCAGCTGGAACTGGGGAGTGAATAAATGGAGTAGTGAAGGAAACTACAAGAAATCGTCAAGGACCGACCGAGCACGAGGCCCACGAAATGGAAGGTTGTCAGGTACCAAATTGACAACCACTCTACAATCTACTTCTGAATGACCCAACGGGGGAGAAATTACCAAAAAGGACTAACTAAAACTACAACCAAAGAAAGTGGGTACTTACCCCATACATCCAAAACGCAACTTAGCGCATCAACGGACGCACCCCAACCGAAGACTACGCAGTCCGAAGTCCTCTCCTCCGTCCAGGGTACGGCTTGCCTAGAAGGCCAAGTGCAGCGAACCCCGAAACCATGATTCACCGGCAACTGTCTAAAGGGATTGGTGAGCATAGCCCCTGAACCCTCAGAGCTATAACTTAGTTAGTTAGGGGAATTGGGAGGAGGGAGGCTGGGATAACTTGTGTAAATGTATCTGCATTCTCCTTTTTACCCCATTTAGAGTTTAAGCTGTATTCTTTTCCCCACAGGCTGTAATTTGACATTTTATTCAATGTGTTGTACCCCTCAGTGTGTATTGGTCTGTGTGTGTTATTAAAGGTGTGCCTTTTACTTCTTTTTAAACACAATAAAGCCATACCTGCTTCCTACCTTGAAACCGATTGTCTGTCCAAGTCTGTCACAGTCCCTTCATAATTCCAGTGTCTAGAACCAAGGGTGTGGGAGCAATTCGGAACCGCTCATCTAAGGTCAGAAGGGAAAGCTGACCCCCTGCAAACCACCCCTTACATAATGGCGACCCAGATGGGACACTGGTACAAGGGACGTGATAAGAGAGAGACTGGTTTCAGGAAATGAAGCAAAATGGAAGAAGGGATTTCCTCGTATGTGTTTAAGAGGGTAAATGTGGCTAAGGAGTGGGTACTCGATCTATTGTATGATGAGCGTCCAGAAGATGCTGCAGCTCAATGGACCGAGAGCAAGGACCATAAAAGGTCGATAGAGAAGGCCATTTGGCTAATTTGCCTTCAGCAACAGATCTGGCTTCTAGATGAGGAGAATGAGAAATTAAAGGGAGTATTGAGACAGGCAGAAGAGAGGTCCAGCGCAAGGGCCACAGTCGGGGAAAGGCTGTGGACAGAGCTGGGACAGTTAAAGGAAAGTAGAGAGCTCACTAAAGAAAGGCACAAAACCCAACTGGACCTTTTACAGTGTCAGATTATTGAAGCCAAGAATAGCAAACGGGCATTGCAGAAAGAGGATTCCTGCCTCGCCAAGCAAGTTAAAGAGTATGGGGAGAGGGTGAGAGACATTCAGGTAGCCTATAAGGTAGCCAGTACCAGGGAATTTGAGGAGACCACGGCCCCTGCCAGCAGCAGATCCAAAGCTTGAACCTTGCTCTATCCCGGGCTAAAGGCATGGTGTGCCTGTTAAACCCGGGTTTAGCCCAGGAACACCTGGTTGGGCAAGGAGAAACCCCTCGGTCACCGCCTGCAGCTCCCAGGAATGGCCCGGGGCAGCAGGGGTGTCAGTCAGAGTGCGGGGCAGGCAAGGATTGCGAACTACCAACACCGGCAGCCCCGAGTTTTAACTCGGCTTGGCAGCAGGGGGAAGAGGGAGAGCCAATACAAGAAGGGCCGGAACCAGGGCCAATGCACCCAGTCCGGCAGCAGAGGTTTGGCCCGCCTGATGCCAATGGGGCAGCAGGACCCCTAGAAAGCAACTTCGTAGTCCCCCACGACACCCAAAAACTGAGGGCTATGATAGGCCACCTAAGTAAGCTCACCCAACAGGGGGATCCCTCGGTACACTTCCTGAAAGTGGAACACACAGGGGATATTAACGGGTGCGATGATTCGGAGCAGGCTAAGCTGTTGCTCTTCTCGCTAGACACCAAGCTGTGCCATTCCCTCTCTGCAGACAGCAGAAAGGGGCGAAACACGTACGCTATGGTTAAGGAGGAGGTTCTAGAGGCCATGGGTATAAACGACGGGAGCCCTTTCTCCCGAGTGGAGAAAACAATGCAGCTCTATGGGGAGACTCCACAGGCTTTCGCCGACAGGTTGTGGCCGGTCTACGAAAGGGCCTGTAGTGGGGTTCTTGACCGGGCCCACCTGAACCCTAACGAACGGGCTCACTGGCTCCACAGCCTGGTGGCAAACAGCCTACCTGGAGTAAAGGCAAAAGCCCAGGTCTGGTTCGATCCAAGAGATCCCAGAACCACTGAGGAGACAGTGGTCAGACAGCTGACCCTGGCTTACCGGAACAGTAGAGGGACAGAGGAGCCCTCCTCTAAAGGGAGGGTCCATGAGATTAAACCCAGCCAAGGCAAGAGAGAGTGGCATCAGGAAGGTGGGAACCCTCCCCACAAAGGGGCGAGTGTTTTGGGTGTTGGAAAAGTGTGCAATGGAGGAAGGACTGTAGGAACCCCTGGAAAGAGACTAAGGGAAAGGCCACTTCAGCCCCAGCCCGTAAGGCCGGGGCAGGAACACCTGACTCATATGAGATACTTGTAGCCACCCTACAGACACTCATAAACGGACAGGGAGCAGTAGCTATCGCAACTGGTGCAGTAGCCGGTATGGTAAAACCCTCTGCTCCAACCCACCCAGATGCATGACTAGAGCCAGCGCAGCCTGTGTACCTGTGTTCCCTAGAGTACGATGCCTGGAAGAGACCGTGCGTTACGATGGAGGTGGAGAAAGTGAAAGGGACCTACCTGCTAGATACTGGTGCTTCCAGCACCCTTGTATTTGCAGATAACCCAGCTACCTCACCTCTATCGAACGGGGTCCCGTACAGTCTACTGGGGTTCACAGGCAATGATCGAACTGGTTCGTTTTCCATCCCGCTCACCATTCAGTTAGGGACACTCAAAACCAAATGGAAGTGTGTCCTGATGAAATGGGAGCAGAAGGGAAAAGGGATCCTGGGGGACTGATTTTATCATTGGCCACCAGATCCTAGTGGATCTCAGGAACCACTGTCTATGGGGAGCCATAGTGACTGACAGGGAAGATGAGGTGGCGGTGATCCCAGAAAAAGGGGCCAAGGGAATATTGTGTACCGAGAAGCCGAGGGAGGCTTATGACTTGGAATTACTGGTCAGTAACACCCCAGTGGAGTACCAGGCATATGTACGGGCACACCTTGCAGCATTCGCCACCCACAAACGTGACTGTGGTAGGGTAACGGGGGTGGAAGTTAGTATAGTAGGGGACCCCATGACCCGGCCACAAAAGCAATATAACTTCCCCAGGGAGGCAGAGGCAGACCTGACAATGGCGCTGGGATCACTGGTAGAGCAAGGGGTGTTAAGACCGATAACTACCCATGTGAACTCTCCACTGTGGCCGGTTAAGAAACCGGACAACTCATGGAGGGCCACCGTGGACTATCGAGTACTAAATAAGAATACCCCTGCCTGTGCACCCATTGTAGCCACCGTAGCGGATTTCATAGGGAGTATTCCAGCATCTGTGACCACTTTCACGGTGCTGGACATTTCAAATGGGTTCTGGTCCATTCCTTTAAAACGGGAGGACCAGTACAAGTTCGCCTTTACCTTTAAGGGCCAACAATAACGTGGAGCTGTCTTCCCCAAGGCTTCCACAATAGTCCCAGCATTTTTCACCAATGCATGGCGAACTGTTTAAAGGGCTTTAGCCGACCCCAGCAGTTGGTGCAGTATGTGGATGACCTGCTCCTGTTCACCGATCAGGGGGAGGAGCATGGCCCACTGCTGGCTGAGCTGCTGGAGCTGCTAAAAGAAGAAGGGTTTAAAGTAAACCCCAGAAGGCACAGATCGGCCAGAAGGAAGTCAAATTCCTGGGGCTGACTGTGCGTGCTGGGAAAGGGCCATAGACAAGGCTAGAAGGGAGACAGTACAGGAGTTACCAGCCCCCAACACAGTGACAGGGGTAAGATCCTTTCTAGGGCTCACCGGGTACTGCAGAGACTTCATTGAGGATTATGCAGCCACCGCAGCCCCTCTGCTCAGGCTCCTACACAAGGGTGTAGAGTGGGACTGGGATGAGGGTTGCGAGGCAGCATTTAATCAGCTCAAGAAGGACTTGCAGACCGCGCCAGCCTTAGGTGCGATAGATGTAGGAAAGGAGTTTTTCCTGGAGGTGGCAGCCAGCGGAGACAGTTTGAGCTCAGTGCTGCTTCAAGAGCAGCACAGCCAGCTGAGACCGGTGGTTTACTCCTCCAGGATCCTTACAGATGTGGAGAAAAGGTACTCCAACTGTGAGAGACACCTCCTAGCCACACATTGGGCAGTGAAAAGATCCTTGATCTTCACGGGAGGGTCTCCTCTAACACTCCTAACCCACCACACACCTACTCAGATGCTCCTAGATGGGAGGATTAAGGACGGGATGGTGAGCAGTGCCCGCATTGCTCGCTGGACCCTGCTCCTCTCCCAGATGGACCTCAGAGTAGAAGGCCCCCGCGAGCCAAGGCTCGCAGCCAACCTAATCTACCCAGGGAAAGCCCACAGGTGCTCCATAGAAGGGGTATGGGAGGTAAACATTGGCCTTCGGGCGGGGTTACACCCTACCCGGGACATCTACGTGGACGGGTCCAGCACGGTATCTGCTGGCGAGCGACTCACTGGGTGCGGAGTCTACGACCCAAGGGCAGGTATTGCCCTGGCAATCAAGCTCCCCAGCACCATGAGCGCCCAGCATGCTGAAATGTCCGCCATAATGTACGTGGTGACCCACCCCGAGGAATTCCCTACCCCGTACACGATTTGCTCGGACAGTATGTTCACCTGCAATTCATGTACAGAGTGCCTGGCTATCTGGTCCCGTCGCGGATACACGTCCGCTGACGGGAGACCCCTAGCAATCAAGCCCCTGCTGGAGAAAATCATGACCGCGGTGGGGGAAGAAGGACGCACCCCAGTAACCGAAGCCCCGAGAAGGACCCTCCGTACACCACGGCCAAAGATACCGTGGTCACCGGCATCTGAGCCTCAGCGATTCTACCCTAGGAGAAGGGCAGCCCGACAGGAAAGGCCGAAGGTCAGAAGTACAGAGGTCGCTCAGAGTAGGGACCACCAGCCAGCCGCCTCCAGCGGTGAGGGTCTCACAGGAGCAGTAGCAACGAGCTGTCCCAGAGACAAGGGTCTCCAGCTCACCGGCTGCGGGGAAACCCTAGCATCCAGGCGGCTATCAGGCCGTACAAGGCATGGGCCTGACAGGGACTAACCAGGCCACCCGGAGACAGGTGGCGGTTGTACATAGCTCTAATTTTAGTTTAAGGCAGCTGACTGCACCATTTTACATTTTAAGGTTTAGTTTAGAATTGAGGGTAATGTTGCAGTAATGTTTAGGTGATTATTTTGAGTTTGTCTTGTGTGTCAGCCAGCCTGAGAGCAGTTCTCAAGGGCAGGATCCAGACATTATGGACAAACCACAGGAGACCAATTGATGTTGTTTCATTTTAATCTAGGTTTTTTTTTCCTTCTGTAATGTGGTTGTACGTTGCCTATGTACATGAATATAATGTAATTGAAATGAAATGTAACTGTGCTGAAATGCAATTGTAGTGATTGAACCCCCTCCAAGCTGGGAGGGTATAAATGTAAAAAGTTTGTACCTGTAAAGGGAAAAGTGTGCATCTATGGCGATGTTGCATAAGTGTAATGCATTTTGGGTATTAGTTTAGCTAATTTACGGGGAAGGTTATCTCTTGGAGTCAGGAACTTTGCTCACCTCGAAGATGATATCATAAGTGATATGGTATCACAGGGGGGAATGTAGAATTTACCAATATCTCGCAAAGATTCCAGGTACCTTTCCCCTGCAGAGGAGAAGAATCCCTTTCTGGGCTTTTAAAATGAGTTTAAAGGGGCAGACGAGGCCTGCGGGGGATAAAAGGGGATGCATTCATGGAGACCCCCCCCAGTGTTTGGACTCATAGGAAAGGGAATTCAAAATGGACCTAAATTAAAGAAGCTTGGGATCCCCTAAACATCTATGGGAAGGAGCATATCAATTTTAAGATTCAACAACATTTTGGCTGCGAAAAAGAGTTACCAAATACAGGAGGTGGGGCCAACCTCTGAAGCAAATTCATGTATTAAAGACCCCAGGCTATTCACCCCCTGAGAGATAATTGAATTACCCAATCAAGCACAATGGAAATCATGGTCAAGAAACTGGACAATCCTAAAACAATGCAAACCCAGTGATAGCACATTCTCACACCCTAATCGAGTTACTGCTGACAAAGGAGACATTTGAAAATCAATGGACAGAACAGTTTAAATAGAGCCCAAGAGATTTGATGGGAGATAACGGAGCCTTTTTTGGGGGGGATATATCTATCCCCCAGTTTTTATAAGAAAAAGGTAGCAGAACACAGACTGGAACTCGCACAGACTTGAACACAGACAGAAACAAGCAGCTGGAACTGGGGAGTGAAGAAATGGAGTAGTGAAGGAAACTACAAGAAATCGTCAAGGACCGACCGAGCACGAGGCCCACGAAATGGAAGGTTGTCAGGTACCAAATCGACAACCACTCTACAATCTACTTCTGAACGACCCAGCGGGGGAGAAATTACCAAAAAGGACTAAATAAAACTACAACCAAAGAAAGTGGGTACTTACCTCATACATCCAAAACGCAACTTAGCGCATCAACGGACGCACCCCAACCGAAGACTACGCAGTCCGAAGTCCTCTCCTCCGTCCAGGGTACGGCTCGCCTAGAAGGCCAAGTGCAGCGAACCCCGAAACCGCGATTCACCGGCAGCTGTCTAAAGGGATTGGTGAGCATAGCCCCTGAACCCTCAGAGCTATAACTTAGTTAGTTAGGGGAATTGGGAGGGGGAAGGCTGGGATAACTTGTGTAAATGTATCTGCATTCTCCTTTTTACCTCATTTAGAGTTTAAGCTGTATTCTTTTCCCCACAGGCTGTAATTTGACATTTTATTCAATGTGTTGTACCCCTCAGTGTGTATTGGTCTGTTGTGTTATTAAAGGTGTGCCTTTTACTTCTTTTTAAACACAATAAAGCCATACCTGCTTCCTACCTTGAAACCGATTGTCTGTCCAAGTCTGTCACAGTCCCTTCATAATTCTAGTGTCGAGAACCAAGGGTGTGGGAGCGATTCGGAACCGCTCATATAAGGTCAGAAGGGAAAGCTGACCCCCTGCAAACCACCCCTTACAGGAGACACAGTCCAGACATTAAACTCGGAAACAGACTAAAGTCAGCGAACACAAGTCACTCTGTCACTTCTGTTCCTGTGGTCTGTGTTTCGGTATCACTCAGGAAGTGTGGGAGAACCTCAAACCCAGATATCTTTGAACTTCCAAACCATCATGTTTAGGGTTGAGTTTGATGTCAACCTTCAGATACTTGCTCCGTAGAGCTGGTTTATAGACTGTCTCTGCAGAATGCACAAATACAGTATATTGTGTGTCTCTCTGAAATAACAAATAAATGCAGTGAAATACACAGAATTGGTGACAGAGTTTTTTATTCGTTTATGTAGACGTCGCCGGTTTTTATTGCCCATCCCCAATGGCCCTTGAGAAGGTGGTGGTGAGCCGCCATTTCAGAGGGCAGTTAAGAGTCAACCACATTGCTGTGGGTCTGGAGTCACATACAGGCCAGACCGGGTAAGGGCGGCAGATTTCCTTCCCGAAAGGACATTAGTGAACCAGATGGGTTTTTAGACAATCCGGTAGTTTCATGGTCACCATTACTGACACTTGCTTTTTATTCCAGGTATTTTTAATTAACTGCCAGCTGCCATGATAGGATTTGAACTCACATCTCCAGATCATTAGCCAGGCCTCTGGATTACTCGTCCACCAATATAACCACTATACTACCGTACCTGGTAAGTTATGGTAAGTTATCTTTGATCTTCCAAGACACCATATTATGGGTTGAGTTTGGTGTCAACCTTCAGACACTGGCTCTGCAAAATGCACAAATACAGTATGTTGTGTGTTTCTCTGAAATAAGAAATAAAGGTGGGGAAATACGACAGCATCTGTAAAGGGAAATGGTTGATGTTTTGGGTAGAGACCCTGTCTCAGAGCTGCCAATCAGAAGATAGACCAGCCCCATTATAGAACTTTGATTTATACAACACCTTTCACAACCTCAGAACATCCCAAAACATTTCATAGCTAACGAGGTACTTTTGAAGTGTTGTCACTGTTGTAATGTAAGAAACATAGAAACATAGAAAATAGGTGCAGGAGTAGGCCATTCGGCCCTTCGAGCCTGCACCGCCATTCAATAAGATCATGGCTGATCATTCACCTCAGTACTCCTTTCCTGCTTTCTCCCCATACCCCTTGATCTCTTTAGCCGTAAGGGCCTTATCTAACTCCCTCTTGAATATATCCAATGAACTGGCATCAACAACTCTCTGTGGCAGGGAATTCCACAGGTTAACAACTCTCTGAGTGAAGAAGTTTCTCCTCATCTCAGTCCTAAATGGCCTACCCCTTATCCTAAGACTATGTCCCCTGGTTCTGGACTTCCCCAACATCGGGAACATTCTTCCTGCATCTAACCTGTCCAGTCCCGTCAGAATCTTATACGTTTCTATGAGATCCCCTCTCATCCTTCTAAACTCTAGTGAATAATAAGGTTCTCTGTAAATCAAGTTTTAGGAGGTTACACCAGTGGGCCGTCCGGTAACATTGCTCACAGTGAATTGTGGGGAACTACTTTTATAATGACAGAATTATCAGGTCACAAACATTATTTTCAGTACTAAGTTTCTCAGCTAGCACGAGTTCCAGATGACCGACAAGAAGATTGCCAATAAGGATTTGAAGTGATTTGATTGAACATAAGAACATAAGAAATAGAAACAGGATTAGACCATTTGGCCCCTCGAGCCTGTTCCACCATTTAATAAAATAATGGCTGATCTGATCATGGACTCAGCTCCACTTCCCTGCCCGCTCCCAATAACCCTTTATTCCCTTATTGCTCAAAAATCTGTCTCTCTCCGCCTTAAATATATTCAATGACCCAGCCTCCACAGCTCTCTGGGGCAGAGAGTTCCACAGATTTACAACCCTCTGAGAGAAGAAATTCCTCCTCATCTCAGATTTAAATGGGCAGCCCCTTATTCTGAGACTATTCCCCCTAGTTCTAGTTTCCCCTATAAGTGGAAATATTCTCTCTGCATCCACTTTGTTGAACCCCCTTATTATCTTAAATGTTTCGATAAGATCACCTCTCGTCCTCTGAACTCCAATGAGTACAGGCCCAACCTACTCAACCTATTTTCATAAATCAAACCCCTCATTGCCGGAATCAAACTACTGAACCTTCTCCGAACTGCCTCCAATGCAAGTATACCCTTCCTTAAATACGGAGACCAAAACTGTACGCAGTACTCGAGATGTGGCCTCACCAATACCCTGTACAGTTGGAGCAGGACTTCTCTGCTTTTATACTCTATCCCCTTTTTCAATAAAGGCCAACTTTCCATTTGCCTTCCTGATTACTTGCTGTACCTGCATACTAACTTTTTCTGTTTCATGCACAAGGACCCCTAGGTCCCTCTGTACTGCAGCACTTTGCAATTTTTCTCCATTTAAATAATAATTTGCTTTTCTATTTTTCTGCCAAAGTGGATAACCTCACATTTTACCACATTATACTCCATCTGCCAAATTTTTGCCCACTCACTTAACCTGTCTATATCCCTTTGCAGATTTTTTGTGTCCACCTCACAATTTGCTTTCCCACCCATCTTTGTATCATCAGCAAACTTGGCTACATTACACTCGGTCCCTTCATCCAAGTCATTAACATAGATTGTAAATAGTTGAGGCCCCAGCACCGATCCCTGCCGCACCCCATGAGTTACTGTTTGCCAACTTGGAAAAAGACCCATTTATCCCGACTCTTTGATTTCTGTTAGTTAGCCAATCCTCAATCCATGCTAATATATTGCCCTCATCCCCATGAACTTTAATCTTGTGCAGTAACCTATTATGTGGCACCTTATCGAATGCCTTCTGGAAATCCAAATACACCACATCCACTGGTTCCCCCTTATCCACCCTGCTCATTACAGCCTCAAAGAATTTCACCAAATTTGTCAAACATGATTTCCCGTTCATAAAACCATGCTGTCTCTGCTTGTCTGAATTATCTTTTTCCAAATGTCCTGCTACTGCTTCCTTAAAAATGGACTCCAGCATTTCATCAACAACAGATGTTAAGCTAACTGGTCTATAGTTTCCTGCTTTCTGTCTGCCTCCTTTTTTAAATAGGGGCGTTACATTTGCGGTTTTCCAATCCGCTGGGACCTCCCCAGAATCCAGGGAACTTTGATAGATTACAACCAATGCATCCACTATCTCTGCAGCCACTTCTTTTAAGACCCTGGCATGCAAGTCATCAGGTCCAGGGGACTTGTCCACCTTTAGTCCCATTATTTTACTGAGTACTACTTCTTTTGTGATAGTGATTGTTTTTAGTTCCTCCCTCCCTATTGGTTACACGCCTCCTCCTTGCTATTGGTTACTGAAGCTGTCGTGTTGTGATTGGAAATTCTATTAGAATGATCATTCTCATTCCTTGTTGCTCTCTCATGTCGGACGCATTCTGTTCCCGTTCAGCTGTGATTTCTTGCTCTTCCATCAATGTGAAGTCTGAGCCAATCAGGTGTGAGTGAGTAAAGTGTTCCTTATTAAGCCGACATCTTGCTATAACTTCCTGTTACAAAGCCCCTGAAACTAACCTTGTGAAATTCCCGAGCTTACCAAAAAAGCTACAGTCACTCTTCAACCACTAGATGGCAGTGTGCCATCATCTATTATCCAACATCTATCCCTCTCTGAATCTATTTAATTGTCTATTTGTATAGATTTACCTTTCCCCCCCCAATCATTGTAAGGTCTAACACAGGCACCAGCAGCATAAAGTAGAGGGAAGTCTTCCCCTGGCAAACTCCAACCATTTGTGCGCCAACTCCATTTATCTGACCTTGTTTCCGTTGGTCGCAGGAGGTGCTCACACATCTTTCAGCCGTCTCTGGACGTCCACATCTGGCCAGTGCATTAGGCACTCCATCCGTCCTTCACCCTTTGCTCCACAATGGATGCCGTCATGCCAAGACCCCACTTAATCTAGCACGGTCAGCAGGCCAGTCCATCAGTGTGGAAGCCCCAGCAAGTGCCTTGATCATCGGACAAAGAGTAATCGCAAAGGCTAATGGAATGTTGGTCTTTATCTCAAAGGGGCTGGATTACAAAGGGGAGGGAGTGATGCTTCAGTTGTACACAACCGTGGAATACTGCACTCAGTGTTGGGCACTGCCCCTTAGGAAGGATATATTGGTCTTGGAGGGGGAACAGCGCAGGTTTACCTGAATGATACCAGGGATTAAAGGGTTAAATTATTAGGACAGGTTGCATAAACTTGGCTTGTCCTCCCCTTGCGTTTAGAAGGTTGAAAGGGGTCTAACAGATGTTTAAAATGTTAAAGAGATATCGATAGGGTAGGGAAGTTATTGCCGCTGGTGGAGGAATCCAGAACAAGGGGAAATAATCTTAAAATGTGAAGGATGCAAAATTCACGAGAACCCCCCCCCCCCGCAGTGTTTGGGCTCATCTGAAAGGAAATTTAATTTGGGACTATCTACCAGAATGTTTGGAACCCTAAAGTGCTTATGGAAGAAACTACAAACTTTAATCGAATTTTGGACTTTTAAAAAGACAAATTCAAGGCTGTGATGGGCCTAAAGAACTAGCAGGAGACAACTTGATTATTGAGTCTGTCTGGGTGTCGGGGCTAACATAACTTGTCTGGAGAAATGGGTATTCGAGAATCTTTCTCCACAAGAGACATTAACATTACAACAAATGACCCAGAGATAGCTAACCATCAACCTGAATCTGGAAAACCGTTTCAGCATATACATCACAAAGAGGCCCAATCCAGCCTATATGCGAAAAAACTATGCACAAAAGGACATTGCGATTACCAAGCTAATATTTCCATCAGGAAACAGTTTTAGATCAGCCCACTCGAGACATATTAACTTTTAACGAGCCCGCCAAAATATTACAAAGAAAATTCAAGCCTGCCAAATTTAAACAAAGAATTCTGAACTGATTTGGCGCAAAGATTAGAATAACTCAAACGATATAACTGGCCCCCTGTTTTAACAGAGGGTATGCCATACTACACCAGGTGCTATACTGCGAGTATGCCATCAAGAAGGGAGAGAAACCAACACCACAGTTGTAAACTAACTTCTTCAGCCTCGAAGTCCTGAAGTCCTGAAGAAAGGAAGAACATCACCACCGCGGCAGGAACCGACCACAACCAACGAAAAACCACCGCGATCGATCAGACTCGAAACAAAACTCCAACTGGAAGAAACCGAAGAATCGAAAAGTTCCCACTCCACAATCTAAGGCCTGATTACCAATAAGTGAAAACATTAGCTAAAGAGACTTTGAACCTATTTCTAACGAAGGAAACCGGGTACTTACCCCATAGATCCTAAACACGCCTTACTGCATCAGCGGACTCAACCTAACTGAAGATTGCGTAGTAAGAAGTCTTCTCTGACGTTCGGGGTACGGCAAGCAGAACCTACAGAATTCAATGAACCCCGAAATCGCAAAGTACCGCTAGCTGACCAGAAAGGATTGGTAAGTATAGTCTCTGCCTGCCCTGGAGTCTAACCTAGCTAGAATTAGCTATTGGGAGGTGGGAGGTGTAATTTTTACTGTAACCCCCGTTGAATGTGTACTGTATTGTTCTTTATTAGTGTGATTATAAGTTTGACATTGCATTTTCTTGACTGTAATAAAATCAAAGTTCTTTTGCACCAAACCAGTTGTCCTTTGCATTTTGTCACATCCCCAAATAAATCCAGAGTCCAGAACCCAAGGGAGTGGGCGTGATTCGAACCGCTCAAGTAGGTCAGAGGTGAACCTGACCCCCGGGACCACCCCCTTACAGAAGAGGCCATTCAGGAGTGAACTCAGGGAACACCCTTTCTCACACAGGGTTGTGAAAATCCAGAAGGCTGTGGATTAATTGCAATTTTCAATACGGAGATAGATTTTTGTTGGTAAGAATATCAAGGGATATGGAGTAAAGGTGGGTAAATGGAGCTAAAACACAGATTAGCCATGATCTCATTGAATGGTGGAATAGGATCGAGGAGCTGAATGGCTTACTCTTGTTCCTATGTACGGTCAACAAACCACTCCATCAGTGTGGGAACGTGTGAAAGTGTCTCAATTGTCAACTGATTTTCCCAACAACTGGAAAATCATCCTTAGCTTGTGAGATCCTCTAAAAAAAATTGTACAGAGCTATCCAGTGAATTGCTTTTAAATACTGCATGATAACGCAACGAATTGGACTGGGGTAGGCTATTCAGCCCCTCAAACCTGCTCCGCCTTGCAATAAGATCATGGCTGATCTTCGACCTCAACTCCACTTTCCTGCACTAGCCCCATATCCCTTGATTCCCCGAGTGCCCAAGAATCTATCGATCTCAGTCTTGAATATACTCAATGACTGAGCATCATAGCCCTCTGGGTTAGAGAATTCCAAACATCCATTTCAGAGATCAGTTAAGAGTCAACCACATTGCTGTGGGTCTGGAGTCACATATAGGCCAGACCGGGTAAGGGCAGCAGATTTCCTTCTCTAAAGGACATTAGTGAACCAGATGGATTTTTATGACAATCCGATAGTTTCATGGTCACCATTACTGATCCTAGCTTTTTATTCCAGATTTATTTAATTAATTGCCGTGGTGGGATTCTGAACTCGCGTCTCTGGTTCATTAGACCAGGCCTGTGGATTACTAGCCCAGTAACATAACCACTATCCCAGCGTTCTCAGGATTGATCATTGGCTCAAGAAAGCCATCACCACCTTTCAGGGCAACTAGAGATGGGCAATAAAATCTGGCCTGACCAGAGACACCCAAATCCTGAGGATAAATCAAAAGTTATTTCAGATTTATCATGTACCAATATCATATCATGATAAAGTCCAGATATATAATTATTTGAATTTTCAGTTCAGTTCAAGTAATACTTAGGTAAAAAAAAGACATGAGGTTCTACAAGACAAATTTAGGGAGCTAGGAGCTAAATTAAAAAGTAGGACCTCAAAAGTAGTAATCTCAGGATTGCTACCAGTGCCACATGCTAGTCAGAGTAGGAATCGCAGGATAGCTCAGATGAATACGTGGCTTGAGCAGTGGTGCAGCAGGGAGAGATTCAAATTCCTGGGACATTGGAACCGGTTCTGGGGGAGGTGGGACCAGTACAAACCAGACGGTCTGCACCTGGGCAGGACCGGAACCAATATCCTAGGGGGAGTGTTTACTAGTGCTGTTGGGGAGGAGTTAAACTAATATGGCAGGGGGATGGGAACCTATGAGGGAGACAGAGGGAAGTAGAATGGGGGCAGAAGCAAACGATAGAAAGAAGAAAAGTTAAAGTGGAGGGCAGAGAAACCTAAGGCAAAAAGCAAAAAGGGCCACATTGTAGCAAAATTCGAAAGAGGCGAAGTGTGTTAGAAAGACAAGACTGAAGGCTCTGTGCCTCAATGCGAGAAGTATTCGGAATAAGGTGGACGAATTAACTGCGCAGAGAGCAGTTAACGGCTATGATGTAATTGGCATCACGGAGACATGGCTCCAGGGTGACCAAGGCTGGGAACTCAACATCCAGGGGTATTCAACATTTAGGAAGGACAGCCAGAAAGGAAAAGGAGGCGGGGTGGCATTGCTGGTTAAAGAGGAAATTAATGCAATAATAAGAAAGGACATTGGCTTGGATGATGTGGAATTGGTATGGGTGGAGCTGCGGAATACCAAGGGGCAGAAAACGCTAGTGGGAGTTGTGTACAGACCACCAAACAATAGTAGTGAGGTTGGGGACAGCATCAAACAAGAAATTAGGGATGCATGCTGATATGGCCTTACTATACAGTATAAATTCACACAAGGCCCATACTTGAGAGAAGATCACTCTGTGACCAGTTACCTTTATTACCAAGACTTCAAGTGATGAAGGTGGGTGGAGCTTCCCCTTTTATACCTGAAAGTCCAGGTTAGGAGTGTCTCCCACAAGTTCACCCTCTTATGGTCAATGTTCTCAAGGTGTACAACTTAGGTCAGCTTATACATGGGTTACAATGATAGTTGAATACATGACACATGCAATAAAGGTACAGCAGTTAACATGGGTGACTTTAATCTACATATTGATTGGGCTAATCAAACTGGTAGCAATGCGGTGGAGGAGGATTTCCTGGAATGTATTAGGGATGGTTTTCGAAACCAATATGTTGAGGAACCAACCAGGGAGCTGGCCATCCTAGACTGGGTGATGTGTAATGAGAAAGGAGAAATTAGCAATCTTGTTGTGCGGGACCCCTTGGGGAAGAGTGACCATAACATGATAGAATTCTTTGTTAGGATGGAGAGTGACACAGTTAATTCAGAAACTAGGGTCCTGAACTTAAGGAAAGGTAACTTCGATGGTTTGAGGCATGAATTGGCTAGAATAGAATGGCAAATGAAACTTAAAGGGTTCACGGTGGATAAGCAATGGCAAACATTTAACAATCACATAGATGAACTTCAGCAATTGTACATCCCTGTCTGGAGTTAAAATAAAATGGGGAAGGTGGCTCAACTGTGGCAAACAAGGGAAATTAGGGATAGTGTTAAATCCAAGAAAGAGGCATATAAATTGGCCAGAAAAAGCAGTAAACCTGAGGACTGGGAGAAATTTAGAATTCAATAGAGGAGGACAAAGGGTTTAATTAAGAGGGAGAAAATAGAGTACGAGAAGAAGCTTGC
This sequence comes from Pristiophorus japonicus, assembly GCF_044704955.1. NCBI lineage: Eukaryota > Metazoa > Chordata > Chondrichthyes > Pristiophoridae > Pristiophorus > Pristiophorus japonicus. The sequence continues at coordinate 208,979 of NW_027254627.1, read as the reverse complement.
AGGGAACATAAAAACTGACTGCAAAAGCTTCTATAGATATGTGAAGAGAAAAAGATTAGTGAAGACAAACGTAGGTCCCTTGCAGTCGGATTCAGGTGAACTTATAATGGGGAACAAAGAAATGGCAGACCAATTGAATGAATACTTTGGTTCTGTCTTCACGAAGGAAGACACAAATAACCTTCCGGAAGTACTAGGGGTCCGAGTGTCTAGTGAGAAGGAGGAACTGAAGGATATCCTTATTAGGCGGGAAATTGTGTTTGGGAAATTGATGGGATTGAAGGCTGATAAATCCCCAGAGCATCCAGTGCATCCCAGAGTACTTAAGGAAATGGCCCGAGAAATGATGCATTGGTGATCATTTTCCCACAGTCTATCGACTCAGGATCAGTTCCTATGGATTGGAGGATAGCAAATGTAACACCACTTTTTAAAAAAGGAGGGAGAGTGAAAATAGGGAATTATAGACCGGTTAGCCTGACATTGGTAGTGGGGAAAATGTTGGAATCAATCATTAAGGATGAAATAGCAGCGCATTTGGAGAGCAGTGATAGGATCGGTCCAAGTCAGTGTGGATTTATGAAGGGGTAATCATGCTTATCAAATTTTCTGGAATTTTTTGAGGATGTAACTAGCAGAGTGGACAAGGGAGAACCAGTGGATGTGGTGTATTTGGACTTTCAAAAGGCTTTTGACAAGGTCCCACACAAGAGATTAGTGTGCAAAATCAAAGCACATGGTATTGGGGGTAATATACTGACGTGGATAGAGAACTGGTTGGCAGACAGGAAGCAGAGAGTCGGGATAAACGGGTCCTTTTCAGAATGGCAGGCAGTGACTAGTGGGGTGCCGCAGGGCTCAGTGCTGGGACCCCAGCTATTTACAATATACATTAATGATTTGGATGAAGGAATTGAATGTAATATCTCCAAGTTTGCAGATGACACTAAACTGGGTGGCGGTGTGAGCTGTGAGGGGGACGCTAAGAGGCTGCAGGGTGACTTAGACAGGTTAGGTGAGTGGGCAAATGCATGGCCGATGCAGTATAATGTGGATAAATGTGAGGTTATCCACTTTGGGGGCAAAAACGCGAAGACAGAATATTATCTGAATGGTGGCAGATTAGGAAAAGGGGAGGTGCAGCGAGACCTGGGTGTCATGGTTCATCAGTCATTGAAAGTTGGCATACAAGTACAGCAGGCAGTGAAGAAGGCAAATGGTATGTTGGCCTTCATAGATAGGGGATTTGAGTATTGGAGCAGGGAGGTCTTACTGCAGTTGTACAGGGCTTTGGTGAGTCCTCACCTGGAATATTGTGTTCAGTTTTGGACTCCTAATCTGAGGAAGGACGCTCTTGCTATTGAGGGAGTGCAGCGAAGGTTCACCAGACTGATTCCCGGGATGGCTGGACTGACATATGAGGAGAGACTGGATCAACTGGGCCTTTATACATTGGAGTTTAGAAGGATGAGAGGGTATCTCATAGAAACATACAAGATTCTGACGGGACGGGACAGGTTAGATGCGGGTAGATTGTTCCCGATGTTGGGGAAGACCAGAACCAGGGGACAAGGGGTAGGCCATTTAGGACTGAGATGAGGAGAAACTTCTTCACTCAGAGAGTTGTTAACCTGTGGAATTCCCTGCCGCAGAGAGTTGTTGATGCCAGTTCATTGGATATATTCAAGAAGGAGTTAGATATGGCCCTTATGGCTAAAGGGATCAAGGAGTATGGAGAGAAAGCAGGAAAAGGTTACTGAGGGAATGATCAGCCATGATCTTATTGAATGGTGGTGCAGGCTCCTAGGACGGAATGGCCTACTCCTGCACCTATTTTCTATGTTTCTATGTTATTACATTGTATCCATGTTTAGAACATGAACTAATATGCAAGAACTTATACTGACCAACTGGTAAAAAGCAAGAAAGACTTGCATTTATATAGCGCTTTTTAAGACTCCAGACGTTCCAAGATGCTTTGCAACCAATGAAAGATTTTTGAAGCGTAGTCACTGTTGTAATATAGAAAATGGTGTACTGTAGACATCTCAAGTCGCTGGAGAAATACCACCAATGATGTCTCCGCAAGATCCTACAAATCCCCTGGGAGGACAGATGCACCAACGAAAGCGTCCTCGATCAGGTCAACATCCCCAGCATTGAAGCACTGACCACGTTTGATCAGCTCCGCTGGGCAGGCTACATAGTCTGCATGCCAGACACGAGACTCCCAAAGCAAGCGCTCTACTCGGAATTCTTTCATGGCAAACGAGCCAAAGGTGGGCAGCAGAAACGTTACAAGGACACCCTCAAAGCCTCCCTGATAAAGTGCAACATCCCCACTGACATCTGGGAGTCCCTGGCCAAAGACCGCCCTAAGTGGAGGAAGTGCATCCGGGAGTGCTCTGAGCACCTCAAGTCTCATCATCAAGACCATGCAGAAATCAAGCGCAGACAGCGGAAAGAGTGTGCGGCAAACTAGTCCCACCCACCCCTTCCCTCAATGACTATCTGTCCCACCTGTGACAGAGACTGTGGTTCTCATCTTGGACTGTACAGCCACCTAAGAACTCATGTTAAGAGTGGAGCAAGTCTTCCCCGATTCCGAGGGACTGCCTATGATGATGATGGATAGAAAATGGTGAATAGAGATGGGTTTAATATACAAACACCATAGGCTACAAACCTCTATACAATGGAAGTGACTGGTGTTTTGGTCCATTGGAATTATATATAATGTGATAGTATAAGGACCTCGATGGGGAGGCGGTCACACAAAGGGTGATGATCATGCACTCCAACATGAGAGGTGCAATGGGAAGGATGCCCGAGAGCCTGTGGGTAGCAGTAAGGAGCATGGAGGAGTCCATTTTCCACATTGTACAGACCTCTGTGCACACCATGGAGCTCATCATTGCCAGTGTGCAGACAACGGTAGACTCCCAGAGACCGTACAGATCCAGACCTCATGACGCGTGTCATGGGCGATGTGGCAGCTTCCATTGCAGAACAGGCGGAAGCAACGCAACGTCTTGGTGCTGCATAGAGTCGATGGTTGCTTGCATGGTAGCTTAGACTGCTCTCGTGCAGTCTCAACTTGATGCCGCACAATGTCTTGGTGCTGTCTTTCAGTCTCAGCTGCATGTCTCGCAAGCTCTGACTGCTGCCATCATCACTGGGTCCACCAGTCAACCGGGGATCTCAGTGTCACAGCAGCCCAGCAATCTGTCCTGCAGCAGGTTGGTGGGGATGCTGAGGTGCTGGCCCGGGCGATTGAACATAATAAGAACATAAGAACATAAGAATTAGGAACAGGAGTAGGCCATCTAGCCCCTCGAGCCTACTCCGCCATTCAACAAGATCATGGCTGATCTGGCCGTGGACTCAGCTCCACTTACCCGCCCGCTCCCCGTAACCCTTAATTCCCTTATTGGTTAAAAATCTATCTATCTGTGACTTGAATACATTCAATGAGCTAGCCTCAACTGCTTCCCTGGGCAGAGAATTCCACAGATTCACAACCCTCTGGTAGAAGAAATTCCTTCTCAACTCGGTTTTAAATTGGCTCCCCCATATTTTGAGGCTATGCCCCCTAGTTCTAGTCTCCCCGACCAGTGGAAACAACTTCTCTGCCTCTATCTTGTCTATCCCTTTCATTATTTAAAATGTTTCTATAAGATCACCTCTCATCCTTCTGAACTCCGAGTAAAGACCCAGTCTACTCAATCTATCATCATAAAGTAACCTCTCATCTCCGGAATCAGCCTAGTGAATCGTCTCTGTACCCGCTCCAAAGCCAGTATATCCTTCCTTAAGTAAGGTGACCAAAACTGCACGCAGTACTCCAGGTGCGGCCTCACCAATACCCTGTACAGTTGCAGCAGGACCTCCCTGCTTTTGTACTCCATCCCTCTCGCAATGAAGGCCAACATTCCATTCGCCTTCCTGATTACCTGCTGCACCTGCAAACTAACTTTTTGGGATTCATGCACAAGGACCCCCAGGTCCCTCTGCACCGCAGCATGTTGTAATTTCTCCCCATTCAAATAATATTCCCTTTTACTGTTTTTTTTTCCAAGGTGGATGACCTCACATTTTCTGACATTGTATTCCATCTGCCAAACCTTAGCCCATTCGCTTAACCGATCTAAATCTCTTTGCAGCCTCTCTGTGTCCTCTACACAACCCGCTTTCCCACTAATCTTAGTGTCATCTGCAAATTTTATTACACTACACTCTGTCCCCTCTTCCAGGTCATCTATATATATTGTAAACAGTTGTGGTCCCAGCACCGATCCCTGTGGCACACCACTAACCACCGATTTCCAACCCGAAAAGGGCCCATTTACCCCAACTCTCTGCTTTCTGTTTGCCAGCCAATTCTCTATCCATGCTAATACATTTCCTCTGACTCCGCGTACCTTTATCTTCTGCAGTAACCCTTGTAGCACCTTATCGAATGCCTTTTGAAAATCTAAATACACCACATCCATCGGTACACCTCTATCCACCATGCTCATTATATCCTCAAAGAATTCCAGTAAATTAGTTAAACATGATTTCCCCTTCATGAATCCATGTTGCGTCTGCTTGATTGCACTATTCCTATCTAGATGTCCCGCTATTTCTTCCTTAATGATAGCTTCAAGCATTTTCCCCACTACAGATGTTAAACTAACCGGCCTATAGTTACCTGCCTTTTGTCTGCCACCTTTTTTAAACAGAGGCATTACATTAGCTGCTTTCCAATCCGCTGGTACCTCCCCAGAGTCCAGAGAATTTTGGTAGATTATAACGAATGCATCTGCTATAACTTCCGCCATCTCTTTTAATACCCTGGGATGCATTTCATCAGGACCAGGGGACTTGTCTACCTTGAGTCCCATTAGCCTGTCCAGCACTAAACCCCCTATTGATAGTGATTGTCTCAAGGTCCCCCCTTCCCACATTCCCGTGACCAGCAATTTTTGGCATGGTTTTTGTGTCTTCCACTTTGAAGACCGAAGCAAAATAATTGTTTCAGGTCTCAGTCATTTCCACATTTCCCATTATTAAATCCCCCTTCTCATCTTCTAAGGGACCAACATTTACTTTAGTCACTCTTTTCCGTTTTATATATCGGTAAAAGCTTTTACTATCTGTTTTTATGTTTTGCGCAATTTTACTTTCGTAATCTATCTTTTATTTCTTTATCACTTTCTTAGTCATTCTTTGCTGTCGTTTAAAATTTTCACAATCTTCTAGTTTCCCACTAACCTTGGCCACCTTATACGCATTGGTTTTTAATTTGACACTCTCCTTTATTTCCTTAGTTATCCACGGCTGGTTATCCCTTCTCTTACCGCCCTTCTTTTTCACTGGAATATATTTTTGTTGCGCACTATGAAAGAGCTCCTTAAAAGTCCTCCACTGTTCCTCAATTGTGCCACCGTTTAGTCTGTGTTCCCAGTCTACTTTAGCCAACTCTGCCCTCATCGCACTGTAGTCCACTTTGTTTAAGCATAGTACGCTCGTTTGAGGCACTACTTCCTCACCCGCAATCTGTATTACAAATTCAACCATACTGTGATCACTCATTCCGAGAGGATTTTTTACTAGGAGATTGTTTATTGTTCCTGTCTCATTGCACAGGACCAGATCTAAGATAGCTTGTCCCCTTGTAGGTTCTGTAACGTACCGTTCTAAGAAACAATCCCGTATGCATTCTATGAATTCCTCCTCAAGGCTACCCTGTGCGATTTGATTTGTACAATCAATATGTAAGTTAAAATTCCCCATGATTACTGCCGTTCCTTTTACACATGCCTCCATTATTCCCTTGATTTTTTATTGCCCGTCCCACTGTGAAGTTATTATTTGGGGGCCTATAAACTACGCCCACCAGTGACTTTTTTCCCTTACTATCTCTAATCTCCACCCACAATGATTCAACATTTTGTTAATTGGGGCCAATATCATCTCTCACAACTGCCCTGATATCATCCTTTATTAACAGAGCTACCCCACCTCCTTTCCCTTCTTGTCTATCTTTCCGAATTGTCAGATACCCCTGTATGTTTAATTCCCAGTCTTGGCCACCCTGCAACCACGTTTCTGTAATGGTCACCAAATCATACCCATTTGTAATGATTTGTGCCGTCAACTCATTTACTTTATTTCGAATGCTGCGTGCGTTAAGGTAGAGTGTTTTAATACTAGTTTTTAAACCATGATTTTTAGTTTTGACCCCTCCTGCAGCCCCTTTATATTCATACATATTGTCCCTTCCTATCACCTTGTGGTTTACACTTACCCCAGTGCTACTCTGCTCTGTTGCCTCCTGCCTTTTGCAGTCTTTCTTGAGGTCCTGTTCATCTGAGCTCTCACCCATTTTAACTAGCTCAGAGCCCTCTCCTGGGTTCCGAATACTCCTCACATTGAGGCACAGAGCTTTCAGGCTTGCCTTTTTATTACACTTTGACCCTTTAGAATTTTGCTGTACAGTGGACTGCCTATGATGATGTTGAGACCAATTGGTGAGCTCCAGTTGGGAATGGCTGGCAAATCTATATTTAAACAGCCGCTGGTTGTATATGGACGTGATGAAAGTGCTCTTATTTTATAGTTCACACAGCTCATTTTAATTGGTCTTGTTTTATCCACAGAAAGGAGCAGGACTGATACACCCCAGGAGGCTGAGAAACCAAATGTACAAACCGCAGTATAAATCTTTTCTGCTCTCCCCGCACTGACTCTCACTCAGCAATTCAAGCTGAACTTGCTTTATTGATCAGTTGCTGAATGATCCTGATCCTGGCTGCAAAATTCTTCCTGTTAATCAGCTATTCGGCACAGCCCTGCATCACCCTGTCATTTTGAATGGAATCCTCGGAGGATCATTCCCAATATAAGTCTGTATAAACGCCCAGGCTTTATCTATGATCTGAATAGTGGGAGAGGTCATGGGGCAGAGGTGACTGTGAGTACGATAGGTGGGAAACGGCAATTATTGCATGTGATTTGCTCAGGGAACTGGCTGCTGTTTCCAACTCCTCGGCTGTGCCGGGAGATTCTGCTGGAGGTCAGCCAGCTTTCAATAGCTGACCTCAGAGTGAATCTGTGCTTTTACTGTCAGTGTATCAAAGTTAAATGATGGAGCTGCAATGATTGTGAAGAGTGCTCTAAATAAACAATTGGTTGTGTATGAACATGGGCTCCTCCTTAGCATCGACTTGCATTTCATCGAATCTTACAGCACAGGAGGCCATTCGGCCCATCGTGCCTGTGCTGCACCTTTGAAAGCGCTATCCAATTAGTCCCACTCCCTCTGCTCTTTCTACATTGCCCCGCAACATTTTCACTTTCAAATGTTTCTCCAATTCTCTGTTGAAAGTTACGATTGAATCTGCTTTCAGGCAGTGCATTCCAGATCACAACTCGCTGCGTTAAATAAACATCCTCATCTTCCTTCTAACTAATTTATTGAAGTATGAAACGGCATCATTTGTGTCTGTTAATGTGACAAATTAGAATGAGATTTGTAATATAAAGAATAACCCGTTTCATAGTCCAAAAGTTTTCGGTTTTTAATTGAGTTAAAAATGACAAAGGTTAAATGGTAATCTGGTGAAATCCACACAGCAGAGTTTGCAGTTGGCTGGAGTTTGGTGTTTAAATCCACGTTCTTGTTTATGATTTCTCAAGGCCTGTTGGTGAGGGAAGGTGCTGTAGACGTGTAGATTGGTGGCCTGCAGACGATGCCAGTGGTTTTCAGCAATGCTGATTGCAGCCAATGTTTTTTGTACTGGTGGTTGCTCATTTCTGAGGGCCTTTGGTGTCTGTCTCTGTCCATTATCGAGTAGGCCGGCCATGAAGATTAGAGGCAATGGCAGTCAAAAGCTGAACTTGCCATGTTGTCTCTCGGACAGGTCACTGCCCTGTTCGATTTCAGTTGGCATCCCTTTCTTGTGGTTTTGTCACAGCTTAACGCTTCCTCTATGTTCCTCTCAGAAACTCTGTGCTTCCATCGCCAGCAAAAACAATTCAACAACACATTAAATATCACAATGTTGAGGAAATTATCACCAGATTATACAATTATCGTAGCCTTGGACTAAAATGTTAGAAATAATTCTTTGACAATCGGCCATTGGTGATTGAGTGGTTCCCACTAATTGTTAAGTATGGAAGAACTCCACCAGACTGAGTACTGTGAGCTAAAACTGATGTGACCTTAGTCTCTTTCATACAACTCCAGAGTGCCAAAGCAGCATGGCCGACAACCTTTTATACGACCTTACACGAGGTGTGCAGTGACCCTTGGGCCTCCAACAGTTGCGCCCTCTGGTGGGAAGTCTTACACAGGTACAATGTTTACATAACTTCACCCCCCCTGCCCCCCCACCCCCCCCCCAAAGTCTTTGATACAAATTATTTACAAGTTGAGACGATCTGGGGCCCTACGCTCCCTGGTTGATCGTCTGAGTTCAAACTCTGGCATGGGTGAGTTGATTGGACCATTGCTACATTGCAGATGCGGCTGGTCTGACAGGTCTGTTGGGAATGGTGGGTTCATCCTCCTGATTGACAGCGAGGTCGATTGCTGGTTGGATGTGTGTTGGTGGGTCGATGATGGTGATGTCCTCTTCAGGTTGTTCCTGGTTGTCGGTGAACCGTAGCTTGGTCTGATCCAAGTGCTTTCTGCACGTTTGTCCATTCAATAGTTTGACTACAAACACTCTATTCCCCTCCTTGGCCAAGACAATGCCAGCAACCAATTTAGGACCATGACCGTAATTAAGGACAAACACAGGGTCGTTAACATCAATGGCACGCGATACAGCCGCGCAATCGTGGTACATGTCTTGCCGGTGACGCCGGGTTTCCACATGATCATTTTGTTCCGAATGGACTAGGGAGAGCCTGGTTTTGAGTGCTCTCTTCATTAACAATTCTGCAGGGGGAATCCCAGTGAGCGAGTGGGGTCGCGTCTGGTAGCTGAGTAGAACCCGAGATAAGCGGATCTGAAAGGAGCTTTCCGTCACGCATGTCAAGCTTTGCTTGATAGTTTGGACTGCCCGTTCCGCTTGACCGTTGGATGCAGGCTTAAACGGGGCAGACCTGTCATGCTTGATGCCATTGCAGGTCATAAACTCGTTGAATTCCGAGCTGAAACACAGTCCATTGTAACTGACAAGGACGCCGGGCAAGCCATGGTTGGCGAACATAGCCCGGAGGCTTTCAATGGTGTCAGTGGATGTGCTGGATGACATGATTACGAATTCAATCCATTTAGAGCAAGCGTCCACTACAACTAAAAACATCTTTCCGAGAAAGGGGCCAGCAAAATCTACGTGGATTCTGGACCACGGTTTGGAGGGCCATGACCACAGACTCAATGGAGCCTCCCTTGGTTCATTGCTATCTGGGACCCCAAAGGACCAGTCTACTTAGCTGGACCCAGGCCAACTGTTGACATGTTATTAACCTACATGCTACCTGCCACCACCTCAGTAAAACCCCAACACTGCACGAGGTAGAAAAAGCCATAAGACAGTTCAAGAACAACAAGGCTATGGGAGCGGATGGAATCCCTGCTGAGGCACTGAAGTATGGCGGAGAGGCGCTGTTGGCGTGAATACACGACCTCATCCCACTCATCTGGAGGGAGGAGAGCATGCTGGGAGATCTCACAGATGCAGTGATCGTGACCATCTTTAAAAAAGGGGACAAGCCCGACTGCTGCAACTACAGAGGAATCTCCCCGCTATCAACCACTGGGAAAGTCGTCGCTAGTGTCCTCCTCAACCGTCTTCTCCCTGTGGGTGAGGAGCTCTTCCCGGAGTCACAGTGTGGATTTCGTACCCTACGGGGCACAACGGACATGATTTTTACAGCGCGACAGCTGCAGGAAAAATGCCGGGAACAGCCTTATACATGGCCTTCTTCGACCTTACAAAGGCCTTTGACACTGTCAACCGCGAGGGTCTATGGAGTGTCCTCCTCTGTTTCGGATGCCCCCAAAAGTTCGTCACCATCCTCCGCCTGCTCCACGATGACATGCAGGCCGTGATCCTTACCAACGGATTCATTACCGACCCAATCCACATCCGGACTGGGGTCAAACAGGGCTGCGTCATCGCTCCAACTTTCTTCTCAATCTTCCTCGCTGCCATGCTCCACCTCACAGTCAACAAGCTCCCCGCTGGAGTGGAACTAAACTACAGAACCAGTGGGAACCTGTTCAACCTTCGTCGTCCCCAGGCCAGGTCCAAGACCACCCCAACCTCTGTCGTCGAGCACCTGCGCACATACAGAGGCTGAACACCAAGTCATAGACAACGTACTTATTGGGGCATACGAAAGCATGGACCTTACGCTAAATATCCGTAAGACAAAGGTCCTCCACCAACCTGTCCCTGCCGGACAGCACTGCCCCCCAATCATTAAGATCATGACATGGCCTTGGTCAACATGGACCATTTCCTATACCCCGGGAGCCTCCTATCAACAAGAGCAGACATTGACGACGAGATCCAACACCGCCTCCAGTGCGCCTGTGTAGTCTTCGGCCGCCTGAGGAAAAGAGTGTTTAAAGACCAGGCCCTCAAATCTGGCACCAAGCTCATGGTCTACAGGGCTGTAGTAATACCCGCCCTCCTGTATGGCTCAGAGACATGGACCATGTACAGTAGACACCTCAAGTCGCTGGAAAAATACTACTAACAATGTCTCCGCAAGATCCTGAAAATCCACTGGGAGGACAGACGCACCAACATTAGCGTCCCCAATAAGGCCAAATCCCCAGCATTGAAGCACTGACCACACTTGATCAACTCCGCTGGGCAGGCCATATTGTCCGCATGCCAGAAACGAGACTTCCAAACCAACGCTCTACTCGGAACTCCTTCACGGCAAATGAGCCAAAGGTGGGCAGAGGAAATGTTACAAGGACACCCTCAAAGCCTCCATGATCAAATGCAACATCCCCACTGACACTGGGAGTCCCTGGCCAAAGACCGCCCTAAGTGGAGGAAGTGCATCCTGGTGGGTGCCGAGCACCTCGAGTCTCATCACCGAGAGCATGCAGAAACCAAGCGCAGGCAGCGGAAAGAGCGTGTGGCAAACCTGTCCCATCCACCCTTTTCCACAACGACTATCTGTCACACCTGTGACAGGGTTTGTGGTTCGCGTATTGGACTGTTCAGCCACTTAAGGAATCATTTTTAGAGTGGAAGCAAGTCTTCCTCGATTCTGAGGGACTGCCTATGATGATGATGAACCGACACCGCCAATAAAAACTAAAAAATTGGTCATTCACCTCCGTGCTGTTTGTGGGATCTTGCTGTGCACACATTGCAAGTGAATACACTTCGAGAAAAACGAACTCCTTGGCTGCGAAGAGCATTCGGGAAATGATTCACGAGGATATAGCGAGCATCTGAACTGCGCCAGTCTTCCTTCATTATTTGCCTCTCGGAATCCTTAACGTGAGAGTCTGAATGGAGTCCTGGTTTGTGACTCTCATCAAGTGTAGTGCCAGTTCCTGACAGTCCTGCCTTGTGCACTTTGTTTCTGCATCACAGGGTGAGGGGGCTGAACTCTGAACCCAGTGGGACATTTAAACATCTAGCCTAACATCTGTGGTTGGGAAAATGTTGGAGTCCATTATTAAAGAAGCAGTAACAGGACATTTGGAAAAACATAATTCAGTCAGGCAGAGTCAGCATGGATTTATGAAGGGGAAGTCATGTTTGACAAACTTGCTGGAATTCTTTGAGGATAGAAACATAGAAACATAGAAAATAGGTGCAGGAGTAGCCCATTCAGCCCTTCTAGCCTGCACCGCCATTCAATGAGTTCATGGCTGTACATGCAACTTCAGTACCCCATTCCTGCTTTCTCGCCATACCCCTTGATCCCCCTAGTAGTAAGGACTACATCTAACTCCTTTTTGAATATATTTAGTGAATTGGCCTCAACAACTTTCTGTGGTAGAGAATTCCACAGGTTCACCACTCTCTGGGTGAAGAAGTTTCTCCTCACCTCGATCCTAAATGGCTTACCCCTTATCCTTAGACTGTGATCCCTGGTTCTGGACTTCCCCAACATTGGGAACATTCTTCCTGCATCTAACCTGTCTAAACCCATCAGAATTTTAAACGTTTCTATGAGATACCCTCTCATTCTTCTGAACTCCAGTGAATACAAGCCCAGTTGATCCAGTCTCCAGCTGCAGATGGTACCACCTGAGTGAGCTCCAAACAGTACCCTGTCTGTCTGATGGTAAGCTCCAGACCGTACTCCCTGTCTGTCTGATAGTGAGCTGCAGACAGTACCCTGTCTGTCTGATGGTAAGCTCCAGACCGTACTCCCTGTCTGTCTGATGGTAAGCTCCAGACCGTACCCCCTGTCTGTCTGATAGTGAGCTCCAAACAGTACCCTGTCTGTCTGATGGTAAGCTCCAGACCATACTCCCTGTCTGTCTGATAGTGAGCTGCAGACAGTACCCTGTCTGTCTGATGGTAAGCTCCAGACCGTACTCCCTGTCTGTCTGATGGTAAGCTCCAGACCGTACCCCCTGTCTGTCTGATAGTGAGCTCCAAACAGTACCCTGTCTGTCTGGTGGTAAGCTCCAGACCGTACTCCCTGTCTGTCTGATAGTGAGCTGCAGACAGTACCCTGTCTGTCTGATAGTGAGCTGCAGACAATACCCTGTCTGTCTGATAGTGAGCTGCAGACAGTACCCTGTCTGTCTGATAGTGAACTGCAGACAATACCCTGTCTGTCTGATAGTGAGCTGCAGACAATACCCTGTCTGTCTGATAGTGAGTTGCAGACAATACCCTGTCTGTCTGATAGTGAACTGCAGACAATACCCTGTCTGTCTGATAGTGAGCTGCAGACAATACCCTGTCTGTCTGATAGTGAGTTGCAGACAATACCCTGTCTGTCTGATAGTGAGCTGCAGACAGTACCCTGTCTGTCTGATGGTAAGCTCCAGACCGTACTCCCTGTCTGTCTGATGGTAAGCTCCAGACCGTACCCCCTGTCTGTCTGATAGTGAGCGCCAAACAGTACCCTGTCTGTCTGATGGTAAGCTCCAGACCGTACTCCCTGTCTGTCTGATAGTGAGCTGCAGACAGTACCCTGTCTGTCTGATGGTAAGCTCCAGACCGTACTCCCTGTCTGTCTGATGGTAAGCTCCAGACCGTACCCCCTGTCTGTCTGATAGTGAGCTCCAAACAGTACCCTGTCTGTCTGGTGGTAAGCTCCAGACCGTACTCCCTGTCTGTCTGATAGTGAGCTGCAGACAGTACCCTGTCTGTCTGATAGTGAGCTGCAGACAATACCCTGTCTGTCTGATAGTGAGCTGCAGACAGTACCCTGTCTGTCTGATAGTGAACTGCAGACAATACCCTGTCTGTCTGATAGTGAGCTGCAGACAATACCCTGTCTGTCTGATAGTGAGTTGCAGACAATACCCTGTCTGTCTGATAGTGAACTGCAGACAATACCCTGTCTGTCTGATAGTGAGCTGCAGACAATACCCTGTCTGTCTGATAGTGAGTTGCAGACAATACCCTGTCTGTCTGATAGTGAGCTGCAGACAATACTCTGTCTGTCTGATAGTGAGTTGCAGACAGTACCCTGTCTGTCTGATAGTGAGCTGCATACAATACCCTGTCTGTCTGATAGTGAACTGCAGACAATACCCTGTCTGTCTGATAGTGAGTTGCAGACAGTACCCTGTCTGTCTGATAGTGAGCTGCGGACAGTATCCCGTCTGTCTGATAGTGAACTGCAGACAATACCCTGTCTGTCTGATAGTGAGTTGCAGACAGTACCCTGTCTGACTGATAGTGAGCTGCAGACAGTACCCTGTCTGTCTGATAGTGAGTTGCAGACAGTACCCTGTCTGTCTGATAGTGAGTTGCAGACAGTACCCTGTCTGACTGATAGTGAGCTGCAGACAGTACCCTGTCTGTCTGATAGTGAGTTGCAGACAGTACCCTGTCTGTCTGATAGTGAGCTGCAGACAGTACCCTGTCTGTCTGATAGTGAGCTGCAGACAATACCCTGTCTGCCTGATAGTGAGTTGCAGACAGTAACCTGTCTGTCTGATAGTGAACTGCAGACAGTAACCTGTCTGTCTGATAGTGAACTGCAGACAGTAACCTATCTGTCTGATAGTGAGTTGCAGACAGTACCCTGTCTGTCTGATAGTGAGTTGCAGACAGTACCCTGTCTGACTGATAGTGAGCTGCACACAGTACCCTGTCTGTCTGATAGTGAGTTGCAGACAGTACCCTGTCTGTCTGATAGTGAGCTGCAGACAGTACCCTGTCTGTCTGATAGTGAGTTGCAGACAGTACCCTGTCTGTCTGATAGTGAGCTGCGGACAGTATCCTGTCTGTCTGACAGTGAGTTGCAGACAGTACCCTGTCTGTCTGACAGTGAGTTGCAGACAGTACCCTGTCTGTCTGATAGTGAGTTGCAGACAGTACCCTGTCTGTCTGATAGTGAGTTGCAGACAGTACCCTGTCTGTCTGATAGTGAGTTGCAGACAGTACCCTGTCTGTCTGATAGTGAGTTGCAGACAGTACCCTGTCTGTCTGATAGTGAGCTGCAGACAGTATCCTGTCTGTCTGACAGTGAGTTGCAGTCAGTGGTGGAGACCGGGGGTTTCCTGTCCTGGCGGTTGGGCCCAGTATAAAAGGCTGCACACCATACTTGTGCAGCACTCTGGAGTTTGGAATAAAGGACCGAGGTCACTACAGTTCAAGTACAACATATTGCCTCGTGGAGTCATTCATAAGTACACTATAGACATAACAGCTGGCAATGAGAATAAGGACTTTCATGCGATCATGGCTACCTTTAACACACTAAAAGAATATGCAGAGGGTGATGATTGGGATGCCTTCACGGAAAGGCTCGAACAATATTTCGTGGCAAACGACCTGGCAGGGGAGACGGACACATTGGCGGAGAAACGCAAGGCTATACTGCTGACCAGTTGTGGGCCCGAGGACTACCGCCTCATCAGCGACTTGCTGACACCCACGAAGGCCAAGGATGAGACATACGATGAGCTGACTGAACTAATTGGCAACCAAATTAAACCAAAGGAGAGCATCCTCACAGCCAGGCACAGATTCTACACGCACCGCAGACCTGAGGGCCAAGAGACTGCAAAATATGCTGCCGACCTCAGGAGACTTGCGGCACCATGTGATTTTCGCATGCACCTCAACGAAGCATTGTGAGACATCTTCGTTATAGGAATTGGCCACGAGGGCCTCCTTCACAAGCTATTATCTGCCGACACCACAGTCAACCTGCAGAAAGCCATCGGCATCAGTCAGGCGTCCATGACCTCGACCTGCAGCACCAAGCAAATCATTCAGCCTGTGGACTCAATCCGGCAAGTACTGTACACGGAATGGTGCCTTTCACAGGCAAGACTGTAGAATGTGGCTCTGCCCAGGGCAGAGAGCATAGACCTCCGGTTTCCAGAACTCAGAGTCCGCCGAGGGGTGCTAATCGAGTAGCACCATGCTGGCGTTGCGGAGTACGTATGCAAAGCCTGTAACATGAAGGGCCACCTCCAGCATATGTGTAAAAGAAATACGACTCACCGTCTAGCAGAGGAGTCGGTAGATGACTTTGAATCCAGCGGGGAGTATGATGATTTGACCAGAGAGGCAGCTCAGCCCCAAGAAGAAGTGTATGGAGTGTATAGCTGCACCACCGATTGTCCTCCAGTGAAGATGGAAGTCGAGATAAACGGCATTCCAGTCTTCATGGAAGTGGACACGGGAGCGAGCCAGTCAGTGATGAGCCAGGATGTCTTCGAGAGGCTGTGGAATGAAAAACGACCCGAGCTGGTTCCAGTACAGGAAAAGTTGTGCACCTACACCAAGGAGCTGATCCCAGTCTTTGGTAATGCGGACGTAAGTGTAATCCATAATGGCGTGGTGCATAAGTTACCTCTGTGGATTGTTGCAGGTGAGGGTCGAACGCAACTCGGAAGAAGGTGGATGGGGAAGATCCAGTGGAAATGGGAAGACCTCTTCACTCCAGCAATCGATGTCCCCCGTGCTCACCTTCGCTTGGGCCAGGTACTAGAGAACAGACCAGCGCAGCACCTGAGGCACAGACCGGCCATCACGACTGTGTGGCAATGATCTGACCAGAACGTCCTAAAAATACTTTCCCAGCTCCAGCGGCAGGACTCCTGGGGAGGAATATCAAAATCACAGGTACCCGTCCAGCGTTTGTGGCAGAATCGCGGGAGAGAAGGATCAAGGTAGTCGACCTCGAGGACAGAGGCAAGATGGCGTTCCTGCTGCAGTGAGGAGCAGCGTGGTTGAAAAAAAAGATGGTCGTGGCAATATCATGAGGTGCAACGCTGAGGGACCAAAATGTGGGGTCCAACAAAGGATTTGATTGGGGTAAAGCCAGCAGGGTTCTCTTAAAGGAGACCTGCAACCTGAACTTAAAGAGACATCGTATATATGGCAATCAATATAACGAACCGATTAAGATTGTGAACAGAATGTGTTGCAATATGTCGGTACTGTAATGAACAAAATGTTGTTGTGAGATGTCGGGAATAGAGTGTCCCCTAGAGCAGCAAGCGAACAAATTCGGGAGGGCAAAGGCGCGGAGGCTGATACCCTGCCCCAGGTCTATCCCACGCTGTAGGCATCCGTTGGCACCATTCGCCACGGACCTGGAAACGAAACCGCCGCCAATACGTGCAGTCGGCCGCTGTTGCCCACCCCTCGGGTGGAGATGGTGCAGCCCCCAGACCTAGTCGCTACCTCGGCCATGTCTGGGAGCGAAAGGACAGAACCAACGAGTTCCCCAAATGGACCTGGAACAGCCAGGTTCCCAACACTGAGAGAGCAGGCAGAAGACTCTGCAGCCCTCAAAGGAGGACAGGGAGGCCACACACATCTGTGGCTCTGCCCACCACTAGGCAACGGCCCTGAGTCCTGGCTCAGTGAGCGAACCAAGCCCACCCCGCTAGCAAGGGACGCAGCGCCACCATCAGGCGACTAGGACCCCGTCTGGTTGCTCTGGAACTAGCGTCCTCGCATACCTGCACTGCTACCTCAGTACTGACCATGACTAAACCATGAATGCAATCTACCCAATCCTGCCGCACGACCGTATAACGTAACGAATGTAATTCACTGAACCAAGGTGTCACGATACAAACTGAAAATGCTTTTATTTTTCTTCCTTTCTTTGTACTTGCACTGAGTCTGATCCTGTATGTTAATGTAACGGGCCAGCTGTATGATCTCGCTATGGGGGGGAGGTGGGGGGGGGGAGGGGAAATGGATGTATGTAGCCATGGACACACACATGGATCACACCCAGACCTACTGGAACCTCCACTGCATCATCGAACCATCCAAATGTTGTGGCAAAAGAACTTGGGGGTTAACAGGGAGAGAGCCAAGCCAAAGCACAGCCAAGGTGCAAGGGCTATTGGCACTTAAGTCTGGGGAGAGCTAAGCCAGAGCACAGAGTGCAAAGGTAATTGGCACAAAGGACTTGGAAGAGAGTGATGTTGTATATGCTGACTATGGATGCACTCTATGTGTAGTCAATGTGAGATTGTATAATATGGAGACTTGTTTACCTGATGTACTATCAATAAGGTTCACACCGTGTACATACCTGCTGGCACCACTCGAGGGCGCAACTGGTGGAGACCGGGGGTTTCCTGTCCTGGTGGCTGGGCCCAGTATAAAAGGCTGCCCACCATGCTTGTACAGCACTCTAGAGTTTGGAATAAAGGACCGAGGTCACTACAGTTCAAGTGCAACATATTGCCTCGTGGAGTCATTCATAAGTACACTATAGACATAACAGACAGTACCCTGTCTGACCAATAGTGAGCTGCAGACAGTACCCTGTCTGTCTGATAGTGAGCTGCAGACAGTACCCTGTCTGACCAATAGTGAGCTGCAGACAGTACCCTGTCTGTCTGATAGTGAGCTGCAGACAGTACCCTGTCTGGCCAATAGTGAGCTGCAGACAGTACCCTGTCTGTCTGATAGTGAGCTGCAGACAGTACCCTGTCTGTCTGATAGTGAGCTGCAGACAGTACCCTGTCTGTCTGATAGTGAGCTGCAGACAATACCCTGTCTGTCTGATAGTGAGCTGCAGACAGTACCCCGTCTGATGGTGAGCTGTCTGATGGTAAGGCCCAGACAGTACCCCCTGGATGTCTAAGTACATACAGTGTAAGATAAAGAAAAAAAGGAAGGCTTATGACAGATACCGAGGGCTTAATACTTATGGTACAACAAAAAAAACGGGGACCTAAAGAACAGGTGGTGGATGGAGAAAGTACAGAAGAATACAACAGCTGGCCAACAGCCATGATGTGCGAGGATTCTTCATCGCAGTCAAGGCCACCTACGGTCCAAACTCCCAAGGCCCCACCCCACTGCTGGCCAAGGACAGGGAAACACTCATCAAGGTCACGGAGGCAGTCAGGGCCCGCTGGAAGCAGCACTTCGAAGATCTCCTCTGCCTTTGACTTGAGTGTTCTCGACTCCATCTCGCAGCATGCCACCCACCACCACCTCGGCAAAACCCCAACACTGCACGAGGTAGAAAAAACAATAAGACAGCTTAAAAACAACAAGGCTACGGGAGTGGATGGAATCCCTGCTGAGGCACTGAACTATGGCGGAGAGGCACTGTTGGCGCGAATACACGACCTCATCTCTCTCATCTGGAGGGAGGAGAGCATGCCGGGAGATCTCAGAGATGCAGTGATTGTGACCATCTTTAGAAAAGGGGACAAGTCCGACTGCGGCAACTACAGGGGAATCTCCTTGTTGTCAGCCACTGAGAAAGTCGTCACTGGAGTGCTCCTCAACCGACTTCTCCCTGTGGACGAAGAGCTCCTCCCGGAGTTGCAGTGCGGATTTTGTCCGCTATGGGGCACAACGGACATGATTTTTGCAGCGCAACAGCTGCAGCAAAAATGCAGGGAACAGCACCAGCCCTTATAATTGGCGTTCTTCAACCTTACAAAGCCTTTGACACTGTCAACCGCAAGGGTCTATGGAGCGGCCTCGTCCGCTTCGGACGCCCCAAAAAGTTTGTCACCATCTTCCGCCTGCTCCACAACGACATGCAGGCCGTGATCCTTATCAATGGATCCATCACAGACCCAATTCACATCCGGACTGGGGTCAAGCAGGGCTGTGTCATCGCCCCAACCCTCTTCTCAATCTTCTTTGCTGCCACGCTCCACCTCACAGTCGACAAGCTCCCCGCTGGAGTGGAACTAAACTACAGAACCAGTGGGAACCTGTTCAACCTTCGCCGTCTCTAGGCCAGGTTCAAGACCACCCCAACCTCTATCGTCGAGCTACAGTACGCGAATGACGCCTGCGTCTGCGCACATACAGAGGCTGAACTCCAGGACATAGTCGACGTATTTACTGAGGAGTACGAAAGCCTGGGCCTTACGCTAAACATCCGTAAGACAAAGGTCCTCCACCAGCCTGTCCTCGTCGCACAGCACTGCCCCCCAGTCATCAAGATCCACGGCGCAGCCCTGCACAACATGGATCATTTCCCATCCCTCAGGAGCCTCTTATCAACAAGAGCAGACATTGACGACGAGATTCAACACCGCCTCCAGTGCGCCAGTGCAGCCTGAGGAAAGGAGTGTTTGAAGACCAGACCTTGAAAACTGCCACCAAGCTCATGGTCTACAGGGCTGTAGTAATACCCGCTCTCCTGTATGGCTCGGAGACATGGACCATGTACAGTAGACACCTCAAGTCGCTGGAGAGATACCACCAACGATGTCTGCGCAATATCCTACAAATCCCCTGGGAGGATAGACGCACCAACATCAGCGTCCTCGGTCAGGCCAACATCCCCAGCATCGAAGCACTGACCACACTTGTTCAGCTCCGCTGGGCAGGCCACATAGTTCGCATGCCTGACAGAAAACTCCCAAAGCAAGTGTTCTACTAGGAACTCCTTCACGGCAAACGAGCCCCAGGTGGGCAGAGGAAACGTTACAAGGACATCCTCAAAGCCTCCCTGATAAAGTGCGACATCCCCACTGACACCTGTGAGTCCCTGGCTAAAGACCGCCCTAAGTGGAGGAAATGCATCCTGGTCGGCGCTGAGTACCTCGAGTCTCATCGCCGAGAGCATGCAGAAAACAAGCGCAGGCAGCGGAAAGAGCATGCGGCAAACCTGTCCCACCCACCCCTTCCCTCAACGACTATCTGCCCCACCTGTGACTGAGTCTGTGGATCCTGTATTGGACTGTTCAGCCACCTAAGAACTCATTTTAAGAGTGGAAGCAAGTCTTCCTCGATTCCGAGGGACTGCCCCTGATGATGAATACTGCAGAAACTCTGGAGGAGTATAGAAAATGCAGGAGTGAAATTAAAAAGGAAATTAGAAAGCAAAGAGAGAGTATCAAAACATTTTGGCAACTAAAATCAAGGAAAACCCAAAGACGTTTTACAAAGGATAATTATAGAGGATAATTAAAGAAAGAGTAGTGCCTATTAGAGACCATAAATATAATGTGTGTGTGGAGGCGGGAGACGTAGGTATGGTTCTTAATGAATACTTTGCGTCTATTTTCACAAAGGAGAGGAGCGCTCCATGGATACAGTACCATCAGGTAGGTGCCTAGATTGTTTGCTGTTCGGTGACATTTGCCCACAGGAAGCCTCCGACCGCAAATTCAGACCCATCCACTTTAACTCCTGCCAACCTTTCTAGTGCTTCCTCTTTATTTATTTTTATCTGATCCAGAATCCCAGGAACCTCATCATTTACCATAGCTTTGGCAAAGCCCTCTTCCTTGGTAAACACCAATGCAATCTTCATGTTCATTACCTCAGTCTGCCTCCATCAATTGGTCCCTATCGTTCCCACCATTCCTCTGACAACCCTTTACTGTTAACATGCCTTTAGAAGGCCTTTGGATTCCCTTTTATGTTAGCTGCCAATCTATTCTCATACTGTCTCTTTGCCCCTCTTATTTCCTTTTTCACTTCTCCTCTGTACTTTCTATATTCGGCCTGATTCTCCCTTTTATTACCAAGCTAACATCTGTCTTTTTTCTGCTTCATCCTACTCTCTACCTCCTTTATCATCCAGGAAGCTCTGGCTTTCCCCCTGTGGGAATGTAGGTAGGGTGTACTTCTCTTTCAAGGCCGACCATTGCTCCATTACAGGTCTGCCTGCCAGTCTTTGGCTCCAATTTATGTGGGTCAGATCCCTCCTCAATTCGCTGAAATTAGCCCTCCTCCTGTTAAGTATTTTTATTCTGGATTGCTCATTGTCCTTCTCCATAACTAATCTGAACCTTATGATACTGTGATCACTAGTCCCGAGAAGCTCCCCGACTGTAAAATTCTCCACTTGGCCCACTTCACCCCCAGGTCTAGATCCAGTAATGCCTCCTTTCTCATTGGGCAGGAAGCATGCTAATCAGGAAAATTCTCCTGAACACTCTTCATCAACTCTCCCCTTTCCTGAACACAATCACTGCCCCATTCAATATTCAGGTAGATAAAGTCTCCCATTATCATTACTCTATAGTAAGCCAAAGAGGAATTCTACTCCAGCCTCAAACAATCCCTGTCCCGAGTCCCAACGAGCGACAAGCTGATCCTCCTTGGTGAACTCACGCCAGGTTTGGAAAGGACACAGACCTCTGGGGAGCTGTGATCGTCAGAGAGGGGGTAGGGAAAGCCAACTCCAATGGTACCCTCCTTCTGACGAAATGCTTAGAACACGGCCTCGTCATATCCAATAACCTGTTCCGTCAGAAGGACAAATATAAAGCTTCATGGCAACACCCTCGCTCCAAGCACTGGCATCTGCTAGACCATGTCATTGTCCGAGCGAGGGACTGCAAAGATGTATGCATCACCCGAGCCATGACAAGAGCTCACGACTGCTGGATGGACCACCGCCTACTTCGCTCTGTCATCACCATCAACATTGCGCTAAAACAACGACGGCAACAGAAGCAGTGCCGCAGAAAAAGCAACGCCGGATCAATCAAAGATCCTGCTAAGAAAGCCCTATACAGCCAGCGCCTCACTACCAACCTGACGACACCCAGTGACCCAGAGACGCAGAGTGTCCACAGTGCCTGGTCTGACCTCAAGGCTTCCATAATTAGCACCTGCAAAGAGAACCTTGGTCACTCGACCAGGAAACACCAAGACTAGTTCGACGAAACGACCAGGAGATCCAGGAGCTAATATGCCGCAAACGCAAGGCATTCTTGGACTGGAAGCAGCAACACAACTGGAGGGTAAGAAAACAGCTCTACAGACGTCTGAAGGCCGAGGTCCAACAGAAAACCTGTGACCTAAAGAACAGATGGTGGGTGGAGAAAGCTCAGGAAATCCAGCAGCTAGCCGACAACCACGACGTGCGAGGATTCTTCAGCGCAGTCAAGACCACCTCTGGCCCAAGCACCCAAGGCCCTATGCCACAACTGGCCAAGAACGGAGCGGTGCTCATTAAGGACAGAAAGGCAGTCAGTGCCCGCTAGAAGGAGCACTGCGAGGATCTCCTCAACCGAGACCCTGTCTTCGACATGACAGTCCTCAACTCCATCCCACAGCAAGCCACCCGCCACCATCTCAGCACAACCCCAGCCCGGCACAAGGATGAAAAGGCCGTCTGACAACTGAAGAACAAGTCATCAGGATCTGATAGAATCCCCACCGAAGCACTAAAACATGGCGGAGAAGCACTACTGACATAGATCCATGACCTCATCTCTCTGGAAGGAGGAGATCATGCCAAGAGATCTCAGAGACGCTGTAATCGTGACCATCTTCAAGAAAGCTGACAAGTCCGACTGCGGTAACTACAGAGGAATCTCCCTGCTGTTGGCCACCGGGAAAGTCATTGCAAGAATCCTCCTCAGTTGGCTTCTCCCTGTGGCTGAAGAGCTCCTCTCAGAGTCGCAATGCAGAGTCCACCCACTAAGGGGCACAATGGACATAATCTTCATGGTGCGGCAGATACAAGAGAAATGCAGGGAACAGCACCAACCCCTGTACATGGCCTTCTTTGACCCCACAAAAGCCTTCGACACTGTCAACCATGAGGGATTATGGAGCGTCCTCTTCAGATTCGGCTGCCCTCAAACGTTTGTCAGCATCCTTCGCCTGCTTCACGACGACCTGCAAGCCATGATCCTGACCAACGGATCCACCACAGACGCAATCCACGTTCAGACTGGGGTCAAGCAGGGCTGTGTCACCACAACAACGCTCGACTCGATATTCCTTGCTGCAATGCACCATCTCATTTCGCAGCAAGCTCCCCGCAGGAGTTGAGCTAAATTACAGGACAAA
This sequence comes from Pristiophorus japonicus, assembly GCF_044704955.1. Lineage (NCBI taxonomy): Eukaryota > Metazoa > Chordata > Chondrichthyes > Pristiophoridae > Pristiophorus > Pristiophorus japonicus. The sequence goes on along the minus strand of NW_027254627.1, from coordinate 185,601 downwards.
TGGGAATCTGTTCAACCTCCGTCACCTCCAGGCCAGATCCAAGGTCGTCCCATCCTCCATCATCAAATTACAGTACGCAGACAATGCTTGCGTCTGTTCACACTCGCAGGCTGAACTCCAAGCAACACCTTCACCGAGGCGTACGAGAGCATAAGCCTTACACTAAACATCCATAAGACAAAGGTCCTCTACCAACCTACCCTCCGGTTATCAAAATCCACGAAGAGGCCTTGGACAATGTGGACTATTTTCCATACCCCGGGAGCCTACTGTCAACAAGGGCAGACATTGACAACAAGGTCCAACACCACCTTCAGTGTGCCAGTGCAGCCTTCAGTCGCCTGAGGAAGAAAGTGTTTGAAGACCAGGACCTCAAACCCGGCACCAAGCTCATGGCCTACAGAGCAGTAGTGATACCCGCCCTCCTACATGGCTCAGAGACATGGACCATGTACAGCAGGCACCTCAAAACACTGGAGAAGTACCACCAACGCTGCCTCCGCAAGATCCTGCAAATCCATCGGCAGGATGGGCGCACCAACGTCAGTGTGCTCTCTCAGGCCAACATCCCCAGCATCGAAGCACTGACCGCCCTCGATTAGCTCCGCTGGGCAGGCCACATTGTCCGCATGCCTGACACGAGGCTCCCAAAACAAGCGCTCTACTCGCAGCCCCGACACGGCAAGCGATCCCCAGGTGGGCAGAGGAAACGCTTCAAGGACTCCTTGAAAAAATGTAACATCCCCACTGACACCTGGGAATCCTTGGCCCAAGACTGTACAAAATGGAGGAAAAGCATCCGGGAAGGCGCTGAACACCTCGATCTGTTCGCCGAGAGCAAGCTGAAGCTTAAGCGTCGACAGCGGAAGGTTCGCGCGGAAACCCAGGCTCCCCACCCACCCGTTCCTTCAACCACCGTCTGCCCCACCTGTGACAGAGACTGTCGGTCCCGCATTGGACTCTTCAATCACCTGAAAACTCATTTTTAGTGTGGAAACAATTCATCCTCGACTCCAAGAGACTGCTTATGATGATAGTTCATGCACCTCTCAGTAATTTCTTTGCAAATCTGCTCTTCTATCACCTTCCCACTATTTGGTGGCCTATAGAATACACCAAGTAGCATAATAGTTCCTCTATTGTTTCTTAACTCCGACCAAGTAGATTCTGTCTTTGATTCCTCAAGGACACTCTCTCTTTCTAGCACGGCAATATTTTCCTTAATCAAAACTGCTGCACCTCATCCTTTTTTCCTTTCCTATCTTTCCTGAATACCTTGTCGCCAGGAATATTAAGCATCCAAAGCTCCATTTTTTGAGCCAGGTCTCAGTTATCGCCACAACATCATATTCTCATGTGGCTTTTTGCGCCTGCAGCTCACCAACATTATTAACCACACTTTGTCTTTACACACATGCACTCCAAACCTAACTTACACCTCTTTGTATTTTCTATGATCCACCTAATTCTGTATTATTTCTACCTCCTAACTGTCTCTCTCTCTCTGCACCTTGTTTCTACTTTTTAATACCACATCTTGGTGCCCAACCCCCTGCCGATTTGAGGAATCGAATGCAGTACTGAGGGAGTGCTGCACTGTCAGAGATGCCGTATTTCAGATGAGTCGGTAAACCGAGGCCACATCTGCCCTCCTGGTAGATGTAAAAATCCCACAGCGCTTTCATAAGAAGAGCAGGGGAGTTTTTCCCAGTGTCGTGGGCCAATATTTATCCCTCAACCAACATCACTAAAAAGCACATTATTTGATCATTTATTTTTGGTCATTGCTGTTTGTGGGAGCTTGCTGTGCGCAATTTTGGTTGTCGTGTTTCCTACATTACCACAGTGAGTACACTACAAAAGTAATTCATTGGTTGTAAGGCGCTTTGGGACATCCTGAGGTCGTGAAAGGCGCTATATAAATGCAAATTAATCGTTTCTTGCACTGAGACTATTCTGAGATTCAGTAATTAAAAAGCCAATGACACAAAAATGAAATTACAAACTGATCTGAAGGGAAAGTCTTGTCTCCCATTTAAACCCAGAGAGTCCGATCCCCTTTGATCGTGGGCAGGAGACAGCAGTAAATTCAGTGTTGTGCAGTCAGCTCAGCCGATGGGATTAATGCTGAATTCTGAATGACAAAGTCACAAGAAGACCGACATATTCAGTGGTCTGAGCTTCCTGATGGCTTCCCTCGGTGTTCTGATTCCAATCTGGAGTTTGGCAGCTCAAAATTTTCAACATTTCATTTATTAAACCTGCTCCCAGTCCATTACAGCCCAGAAACAGGCCTTTCGGCCCAACAGGTCGATGCCGGTGTTTATGCTCTGCACGAGCCTCTTCATCTCACCCTATCTGCATGTCCTTCTATTCCTTCCTCCCTCATGTGTATATCTAGCTTCCCCTTAAATGCATCTGTGCTTTTCACCCCAACTGTTCCTTGTAAAGGGAATTGGGTAAATACTTGAAGGGGAAACAATTGCAGGGCTATGGTGAAAGGGCGGGGTGCGGGATTAATTGGATAACTCTTTACAAGAGCCAGCACAGGCTCGATGGGCCAAATGGCCTCCTTCTGTGCTGTAAGATTAAATCATTCTATGATTTGACTGGTGGAATGGCTGAAATTCTGATCTAAATTTAACACTGCGGTAAGTGTGATGTCAATGGACTGAAAATCTCCAAGTCACTCAGCAAGCGAGTGTAGAATTTACCAATATCTCGCAAAGATTCCGGGTACCTTTCCCCTGCAGAGGAGAAGAATCCTTTTCTGGGCTTAAAAAAAGGGGTTTAAAGGGGCAGACAAGGCCTGCGGGGGATAAAAGGGGATGCATTCATGGAGACCCCCCCCCCCCAGTGTTTGGACTCATAGGAAAGGGAATTCAAAATGGAGCTAAATTACAGAAGCTTGAGATCCCCTAAACATCTATGGGAAGGAGCATATCAATTTTAAGATTCTACAACATTTTGGCTGCGAAAAAGAGTTACCAAATATAGGAGGTGGGGCCAATGTCTGAAGCAAATTCTTGTATTAAGGATCCCAGGCTATTCACCCCCTAAGAGATAATCGAATTACCCAATCAAGCACAATGGAAATCATGGTCAGGAAACTGGACAATCCTAAAACAATGCAAACCCAGTGATAGCACATTCTCACACCCTAATCGAGTTACTGCTGATAAAGGAGACATTTGAAAATCAATGGACAGAACAGTTTAAACAGAGCCCAAGAGATTTGATGGGAGATAACAGAGTCTTTTTTTTGGGGATATATCTATCCCCCAGTTTTACAAGGAAAAGGTAGCAGAACACAGACTGGAACTCGCACAGACTCGAACAGAACACAGACTGGAACTCGCACAGACTCGAACAGAACACAGGCTGGAACTCGCACAGACTTGAACACAGACAGAAACAAGCAGCTGGAACTGGGGAGTGAAGAAATGGAGTAGTGAAGGAAACTACAAGAAATCGTCAAGGACCGACCGAGCACGAGGCCCACGAAATGGAAGGTTGTCAGGTACCAAATTGACAACCATTCTACAATCTACTTCTGAACGACCCAGCGGGGGAGAAATTACCAAAAAGGACGAACTAAAACTACAACCAAAGAAAGTGGGTACTTACCCCATACATCCAAAACGCAACTTAGCGCATCAACGGACGCACCCCAACCGAAGACTACGCAGTCCGAAGTCCTCTCCTCCGTCCAGGGTACGGCTCGCCTAGAAGGCCAAGTGCAGCGAACCCCGAAACCATGATTCACCGGCAACTGTCTAAAGGGATTGGTGAGCATAGCCCCTGAACCCTCAGAGCTATAACTTAGTTAGTTAGGGGAATTGGGAGGGGGGAGGCTGGGATAACTTGTGTAAATGTATCTGCATTCTTCTTTTTACCCCATTTAGAGTTTAAGCTGTATTCTTTTCCCCACAGGCTGTAATTTGACATTTTATTCAATGTGTTGTACCCCTCAGTGTGTATTGGTCTGTGTGTGTTATTAAAGGTGTGCCTTTTACTTCTTTTTAAACACAATAAAGCCATACCTGCTTCCTACCTTGAAACCGATTGTCTGTCCAAGTCTGTCACAGTCCCTTCATAATTCCAGTGTCTAGAACCAAGGGTGTGGGAGCAATTCGGAACCGCTCATCTAAGGTCAGAAGGGAAAGCTGACCCCCTGCAAACCACCCCTTACATAATGGCGACCCAGATGGGACACTGGTACAAGGGACGTGATAAGAGAGAGACTGGTTTCAGGAAATGAAGCAAAATGGAAGAAGGGATTTCCTCGTATGTGTTTAAGAGGGTAAATGTGGCTAAGGAGTGGGTACTCGATCTAATGTATGCTGAGCGTCCAGAAGATGCTGCAGCTCAATGGACCGAGAGCAAGGACCATAAAAGGTCGATAGAGAAGGCCATTTGGCTAATTTGCCTTCAGCAACAGATCTGGCTTCTAGATGAGGAGAATGAGAAATTAAAGGGAGTATTGAGATAGGCAGAAGAGAGGTCCAGTGCAAGGGCTACAGTCGGGGAAAGGCTGTGGACAGAGGTGGGACAGTTAAAGGAAAGTAGAGAGCTCACTAAAGAAAGGCACAAAACCCAATTGGACCTTTTACAGTGTCAGATTATTGAAGCCAAGAATAGCAAACGGGCATTGCAGGAAGAGGATTCCTGCCTCGCCAAGCAAGTTAAAGAGTACGGGGAGAGGGTGAGAGACATTCAGGTAGCCTATAAGGTAGCCAGTACCAGGGAATTTGAGGAGACCACGGCCCCTGCCAGCAGCAGATCCAAAGCTTGAACCTTGCTCTATCCCGGGCTAAAGGCATGGTGTGCCTGTTAAACCCGGGTTTAGCCCAGGAACACCTGGTTGGGCAAGGAGAAACCCCTCAGTCACCGCCTGCAGCTCCCAGGAATGGCCCGGAGCAGCAGGAGTGTCAGCCAGAGTGCGGGGCAGGCAAGGATTGCGAACTACCAACACCGGCAGCCCCGAGTTTTAACTCGGCTTGGCAGCAGGGGGAAGAGGGAGAGCCAATACAAGGAGGGCCGGAACCAGGGCCAATGCACCAGGTCCGGCAGCAGATGTTTGGCCCGCCTGATGCTAATGGGGCAGCAGGACCCCTAGAAAGCAACTTCGTAGGCCCCCACGACACCCAAAAACTGAGGGCTATGATAGGCCACCTAAGTAAGCTCACCCAACAGGGGGATCCCTCGGTACACTTCCTGGAAGTGGAACACACAGGGGATATTAACGGGTGCGATGATTCGGAGTAGACTAAGCTGTTGCTCTTCTCGCTAGACACCAAGCTGTGCCATTCCCTCTCTGCAGACAGCAGAAAGGGGCGAAACCCTACGCTATGGTTAAGGAGGAGGTTCTAGAGGCCATGGGTATAAACGACGGGAGTCCTTTCTCCCGAGTGGAGAAAACAATGCAGCTCTATGGGGAGACTCCACAGGCTTTCGCCGACAGGTTGTGGCCGGTCTACGAAAGGGCCTGTAGTGGGGTTCTTGACCGGGCCCACCTGAACCCTAACGAATGGGCTCACTGGCTCCACAGCCTGGTGGCAAACAGCCTACCTGGAGTAAAGGCAAAAGCCCAGGTCTGGTTCGATCCAAGAGATCCCAGAACCACCGAGGAGACAGTGGTCAGACAGCTGACCCTGGCTTACCGGAACGGTAGAGCGACAGAGGAGCCCTCCTCTAAAGGGAGGGTCCATGAGATTAAACCCAGCCAAGGCAAGAGAGAGTGGCATCAGGAAGGTGGGAACCCTCCCCACAAAGGGGCGAGTGTTTTGGGTGTGGGAAAAGTGGGCAATGGAGGAAGGACTGTAGGAACCCCTGGAAAGAGACTAAGGGAAAGACCACTTCAGCCCCAGCCCGTAAGGCCGGGGCAGGAACACCTGACTCATATGAGATACTTGTAGCCACCCTACAGACACTCATAAACGGACAGGGAGCAGTAGCTATCGCAACTGGTGCAGTAGCCGGTATGGTAAAACCCTCTGCTCCAACCCACCCAGATGCATGACTAGAGCCAGCGCAGCCTGTGTACCTGTGTTCCCTAGAGTACGATGCCTGGAAGAGACCGTGCGTTACGATGGAGGTGGAGAAAGTGAAAGGGACCTACCTGCTAGATACTGGTGCTTCCAGCACCCTTGTATTTGCAGATAACCCAGCTACCTCACCTCTATCGAACGGGGTCCCGTACAGTCTAGTGGGGTTCACAGGCAATGATCGAACTGGTTCGTTTTCCATCCCGCTCACCATTCAGTTAGAGACACTCAAAACCAAATGGAAGTGTGTCCTGATGAAATGGGAGCAGAAGGGAAAAGGGATCCTGGGGGACTGATTTTATCATTGGCCACCAGATCCTAGTGGATCTCAGGAACCACTGTCTATGGGGAGCCATAGTGACTGACAGGGAAGATGAGGTGGCGGTGATCCCAGAAAAAGGGGCCAAGGGAATATTGTGTACCGAGAAGCCGAGGGAGGCTTATGACTTGGAATTACTGGTCAGTAACACCCCAGTGGAGTACCAGGCATATGTACGGGCACACCTTGCAGCATTCGCCACCCACAAACGTGACTGTGGTAGGGTAACGGGGGTGGAAGTTAGTATAGTAGGGGACCCCATGACCCGGCCACAAAAGCAATATAACTTCCCCAGGGAGGCAGAGGCAGACCTGACAACGGCGCTGGGATCACTGGTAGAGCAAGGGGTGTTAAGACCGATAGCAACCCATGTGAGCTCTCCACTGTGGCCGGTTAAGAAACCGGACAACTCATGGAGGGCCACCGTGGACTATCGAGTACTAAATAAGAATATCCCTGCCTGTGCACCCATTGTAGCCGCCGCAGCGGATTTCATAGGGAGTATTCCAGCATCCGCGACCACTTTCACGGTGCTGGACATTTCAAATGGGTTCTGGTCCATTCCTTTAAAACGGGAGGACCAGTACAAGTTCGCCTTTACCTTTAAGGGCCAACAATAACGTGGAGCTGTCTTCCCCAAGGCTTCCACAATAGTCCCAGCATTTTTCACCAATGCATGGCGAACTGTTTAAAGGGCTTTAGCCGACCCCAGCAGTTGGTGCAGTATGTGGATGACCTGCTTCTGTTCACCGATCAGGGGGAGGAGCATGGCCCACTGCTGGCTGAGCTGCTGGAGCTGCTAAAAGAAGAAGGGTTTAAAGTAAACCCCAGAAGGCACAGATCAGCCAGCAGGAAGTCAAATTCCTGGGCTGACTGTGCGCGCTGGGGAAAGGGCCATAGACAAGGCTAGAAGGGAGGCAGTACAGGAGTTACCAGCCCCCAACACAGTGACAGGGGTAAGATCCTTTCTAGGGCTCACCGGGTACTGCAGAGACTTCATTGAGGATTATGCAGCCACCGCAGCCCCTCTGCTCAGGCTCCTACACAAGGGTGTAGAGTGGGACTGGGATGAGGGTTGCGAGGCAGCATTTAATCAGCTCAAGAAGGACTTGCAGACCGCGCCAGCCTTAGGTGCGATAGATGTAGGAAAGGAGTTTTTCCTGGAGGTGGCAGCCAGCGGAGACAGTTTGAGCTCAGTGTTGCTTCAAGAGCAGCACAGCCAGCTGAGGCCGGTGGTTGACTCCTCCAGGATCCTCACAGTTGTGGAGAAAAGGTACTCCAACTGTGAGAGACACCTCCAAGCCACACATTGGGCAGTGAAAAGATCCTTGATCTTCACGGGAGGGTCTCCTCTAACACTCCTAACCCACCACACACCTACTCAGATGCTCCTAGATGGGAGGATTAAGGACGGGACGGTGAGCAGTGCCCGCATTGCTCGCTGGACCCTGCTCCTCTCCCAGATGGACCTCAGAGTAGAAGGCCCCCGCGAGCCAAGGCTCGCAGCCAATCTAATCTACCCAGGGAAAGCCCACAGGTGCTCCATAGAAGGGGTATGGGAGGTAAACATTGGCCTTCGGGCGGGGTTACACCCTACCCGGGACATCTACGTGGACGGGTCCAGCACGGTATCTGCTGGCGAGCGACTCACTGGGTGCGGAGTCTATGACCCAAGGGCAGGTATTGCCCTGGCAATCAAGCTCCCCAGCACCATGAGCGCCCAGCATGCTGAAATGTCCGCCATAATGTACGTGGTGACCCACCCCTAGGAATTCCCTACCCCGTACACGATTTGCTCGGACAGTATGTTCACCTGCAATTTATGTACAGAGTACCTGGCTATCTGGTCCCGTCGCGGATACACGTCCGCTGACGGGAGACCCCTAGCAATCAAGCCCCTGCTGGAGAAAATCATGACCGCGGTGGGGGAAGAAGGACGCACCCCCCAGTAACCGAAGCCCCGAGAAGGATCCTCCGTACACCACGGCCAAAGATACCGTGGTCACCGGCATCTGAGCCTCAGCGATTCTACCCTAGGAGAAGGGCAGCCCGACAGGAAAGGCCGAAGGTCAGAAGTACAGAGGTCGCTCAGAGTAGGGACCACCAGCCAGCCGCCTCCAGCGGTGAGGGTCTCACAGGAGCAGTAGCAACGAGCTGTCCCAGAGACAAGGGTCTCCAGCTCACCGGCTGCGGGGAAACCCTAGCATCCAGGCGGCTATCAGGCCGTACAAGGCATGGGCCTAACAGGGACTAACCAGGCCACCCGGAGACAGGTGGCGGTTGTACATAGCTCTAATTTTAGTTTAAGGCAGCTGACTGCACCATTTTACATTTTAAGGTTTAGTTTAGAATTGAGGGTAATGTTGCAGTAATGTTTAGGTGATTATTTTGAGTTTGTCTTGTGTGTCAGCCAGCCTGAGAGCAGTTCTCAAGGGCAGGATCCAGACATTATGGACAAACCACAGGAGACCAATTGATGTTGTTTAGAAACATAGAAACATAGAAAATAGGTGCAGGAGTAGGCCATTCAGCCCTTCTAGCCTGCACCGCCATTCAATGAGTTCATGGCTGAACATTCAACTTCAGTACCCCATTCCTGCTTTCTCGCCATACCCCTTGATCCCCCTAGCAGTAAGGACCTCATCTAACTCCTTTTTGAATATATTTAGTGAATTGGCCTCAACAACTTTCTGTGGTAGAGAATTCCACAGGTTCACCACTCTCTGGGTGAAGAAGTTCCTCCGCATCTCGGTCCTAAATGGCTTACCCCTTATCCTTAGACTGTGACCCCTGGTTCTGGACTTCCCCAACATTGGGAACATTCTTCCTGCATCTAACCTGTCTAACCCCGTCAGAATTTTATATGTTTCTAAGAGGTCCCCTCTCATTCTTCTGAACTCCAGTGAATACAAGCCCAGTTGATCCAGTCTTTCTTGATAGGTCAGTCCCGCCATCCCGGGAATCAGTCTGGTGAACCTTCGCTGCACTCCCTCAATAGCAAGAATGTCCTTCCTCAGGTTAGGAGACCAAAACTGTACACAATACTCCAGGTGTGGCCTCACCAATGCCCTGTACAACTGTAGCAACACCTCCCTGCCCCTGTACTCAAATCCCCTTGCTATGAAGGCCAACATGCCATTTGCTTTCTTAACCGCCTGCTGCACCTGCATGCCAACCTTCAATGACTGATGTACCATGACACCCAGGTCTCTTTGCACCTCCCCTTTTCCTAATCTGTCACCATTCAGATAATAGTCTGTCTCTCTGTTTTTACCACCAAAGTGGATAACCTCACATTTATCCACATTATACTTCATCTGCCATGCATTTGCCCACTCACCTAACCTATCCAAGTCGCTCTGCAGCCTCACAGCATCCTCCTCGCAGCTCACACTGCCACCCAACTTAGTGTCATCCGCAAATTTGGAGATACTACATTTAATCCCCTCATCTAAATCATTAATGTACAGTGTAAACAGCTGGGGCCCCAGCACAGAACCTTGCGGTACCCCACTAGTCACTGCCTGCCATTCTGAAAAGTACCCATTTACTCCTACTCTTTGCTTCCTGTCTGACAACCAGTTCTCAATCCATGTCAGTACACTACCCCCAATCCCATGTGCTCTAACTTTGCACATCAATCTCTTGTGTGGGACCTTGTCGAACGCCTTCTGAAAGTCCAAATATACCACATCAACTGGTTCTCCCTTATCCACTCTACTGGAAACATCCTCAAAAAATTCCAGAAGATTGGTCAAGCATGATTTCCCTTTCACAAATCCATGCTGACTTGGACCTATCATGTCACCTCTTTCCAAATGCACTGCTATGACATCCTTAATAATTGATTCCATCATTTTACCCACTACCGATGTCAGGCTGACCGGTCTATAATTCCCTGTTTTCTCTCTCCCTCCTTTTTTAAAAAGTGGGGTTACATTGGCTACCCTCCACTCCATAGGAACTGATCCAGAGTCAATGGAATGTTGGAAAATGACTGTCAACGCATCCACTATTTCCAATGCCACCTCCTTAAGTACTCTGGGATGCAGTCCATCAGGCCCTGGGGATTTATCGGCCTTCAATCCCATCAATTTCCCCAACACAATTTCCCGGCTAATAAGGATTTCCCTCAGTTCCTCCTCCTTACTAGACCCCCCGACCCCTTTTATAACCGGAAGGTTGTTCGTGTCCTCCTTCGTGAATACCGAACCAAAGTACTTGTTCAATTGGTCCGCCATTTCTTTGTTCCCCGTTATGACTTCCCCTGATTCTGACTGCAGGGGACCTACATTTGTCTTTACTAACCTTTTTCTCTTTACATATCTATAGAAACTTTTGCAATCCGTCTTAATGTTCCCTGCAAGCTTCTTCTCATACTCCATTTTCCCTGCCCTAATCAAACCCTTTGTCCTCCTCTGCTGAGTTCTAAATTTCTCCCAGTCCCCAGGTTCGCTGCTATTTCTGGCCAATTTGTATGCCACTTCCTTGGCTTTAATACTATCCCTGATTTCCCTTGATAGCCACGGTTGAGCCACCTTCCTTTTTTTATTTCTATGCCAGACAAGAATGTACAATTGTTGTAGTTCATCCATGCGGTCTCTAAATGTCTGCCATTGCCCATCCACAGTCAACCCCTTAAGTATCATTCGCCAATCCATCTCAGCCAATTCACGCCTCATACCTTCAAAGTTAGCCTTCTTTAAGTTCTGGACCATGGTCTCTAAATTAACTGTTTCATTTTCCATCCTAATGCAGAATTCCACCATATTATGGTCACTCTTCCCCAAGGGGCCTCGCACAACGAGATTGCTAATTAATCCTTTCTCATTACATAACACCCAGTCTAAGATGGCCTCCCCCCTAGTTGGTTCCTCGACATATTGGTCTAAAAAACCATCCCTTATGCACTCCAGAAAATCCTCCTCCACCGTATTGCTTCCAGTTTGGTTAGCCCAATCTATGTGCATATTAAAGTCACCCATTATAACTGCTGCACCTTTATTGCACGCACCCCTAATTTCCTGTTTGATGCCCTCCCCAACATCACTACTACTGTTTGGAGGTCTGTACACAACTCCCACTAACGTTTTTTGCCCTTTGGTGTTCTGCAGCTCTACCCATATAGATTCCACATCATCCAAGCTAATGTCCTTCCTAACTATTGCCTTAATCTCCTCCTTAACCAGCAATGCTACCCCACCTCCTTTTCCTTTTATTCTATCCTTCCTGAATGTTGAATACCCCTGGATGTTGAGTTCCCAGCCCTGCTCATCCTGGAGCCACGTCTCCGTAATCCCAATCACATCATATTTGTTAACATCTATTTGCACAGTTAATTCATCCACCTTATTGCAGATACTCCTTGCATTAAGACACAAAGCCTTTAGGCTTGTTTTTTTAACACCCTCTGTCCTTTTAGAATTTTGCTGTACAATGGCCCTTTTTGTTCTTTGCCTTGGGTTTCTCTGCCCTCCACTTTTCCTCATCTCCTTTCTGTCTTTTGTTTTTGCCTCCTTTTTGTTTCCCTCTATCTCCCTGCATTGGTTCCCATCCCCCTGCCATATTAGTTTAACTCCTCCCCAACAGCACTAGCAAACACTCCCCCGAGGACATTGGTTCCGATTCTGCCCAGGTGCAGACCGTCCGGATTGTACTGGTCCCACCTCCCCCAGAACCGGTTCCAATGCCCCAGGAATTTGAATCCCTCCCTGCTGCACCATTGCTCAAGCCACGTATTCATCTGAGCTATCCTGCGATTCCTACTCTGACTAGCACATGGCACTGGTAGCAATCCCGAGATTACTACTTTTGAGGTCCTACTTTTTAATTTAGCTCCTAGCTCCTTAAATTCTTTTCGTAGGAACTCATCCCTTTTTTTACCTATGTCATTGGTACCAACGTGCACCACGACAACTGGCTGTTCTCCCTCCCTTTTTAGAATTTTAATCTAGGTTTTTTTTTCTTCTGTAATGTGGTTGTACGTTGCCTATGTACGTGAATATAATGTAATTGAAATGAAATGTAACTGTGATGAAATGCAATTGTAGTGATTGAGCCGCCTCCAAGCTGGGAGGGTATAAATGTAAAAAGTTTGTACCTGTAAAGGGAAAAGTGTGCATCTATGGTGATGTTGCATAAGTGTAATGCATTTTGGGTATTAGTTTAGCTAATTTACGGGGAAGGTTATCTCTTGGAGTCAGGAACTTTGCTCACCTCGAAGATGATATCATAAGTGATATGGTATCACAGGGGGGAATGTAGAATTTACCAATATCTCGCAAAGATTCCAGGTACCTTTCCCCTGCAGAGGAGAAGAATCCCTTTCTGGGCTTTTAAAATGAGTTTAAAGGGGCAGACGAGGCCTGCGGGGGATAAAAGGGGATGCATTCATGGAGACCCCCCCCCAGTGTTTGGACTCATAGGAAAGGGAATTCAAAATGGACCTAAATTACAGAAGCTTGGGATCCCCTAAACATCTATGGGAAGGAGCATATCAATTTTAAGATTCAACAACATTTTGGCTGCGAAAAAGAGTTACCAAATACAGGAGGTGGGGCAAACGTCTGAAGCAAATTCTTGTATTAAAGACCCCAGGCTATTCACCCCCTGAGAGATAATCGAATTACCCAATCAAGCACAATGGAAATCATGGTCAAGAAACTGGACAATCCTAAAACAATGCAAACCCAGTGATAGCACATTCTCACACCCTAATCGAGTTACTGCTGACAAAGGAGACATTTGAAAATCAATGGACAGAACAGTTTAAATAGAGCCCAAGAGATTTGATGGGAGATAACGGAGCCTTTTTTTGGGGGGATATATCTATCCCCCAGTTTTTATAAGAAAAAGGTAACAGAACACAGGCTGGAACTCGCACAGACTTGAACACAGACAGAAACAAGCAGCTGGAGCTGGGGAGTGAAGAAATGGAGTAGTGAAGGAAACTACAAGAAATCGTCAAGGACCGACCGAGCACGAGGCCCACGAAATGGAAGGTTGTCAGGAACCAAATTGACAACCACTCTACAATCTACTTCTGAATGTCCCAACGGGGGAGAAATTACCAAAAAGGACTAAATAAAACTACAACCAAAGAAAGTGGGTACTTACCCCATACATCCAAAACGCAACTTAGCGCATCAACGGACGCACCCCAACCGAAGACTACGCAGTCCGAAGTCCTCTCCTCCGTCCAGGGTACGGCTTGCCTAGAAGGCCAAGTGCAGCGAACCCCGAAACCATGATTCACCGGCAACTGTCTAAAGGGATTGGTGAGCATAGCCCCTGAACCCTCAGAGCTATAACTTAGTTAGTTAGGGGAATTGGGAGGGGGGAGGCTGGGATAACTTGTGTAAATGTATCTGCATTCTCCTTTTTACCCCATTTAGAGTTTAAGCTGTATTCTTTTCCCCACAGGCTGTAATTTGACATTTTATTCAATGTGTTGTACCCCTCAGTGTGTATTGGTCTGTGTGTGTTATTAAAGGTGTGCCTTTTACTTCTTTTTAAACACAATAAAGCCATACCTGCTTCCTACCTTGAAACCGATTGTCTGTCCAAGTCTGTCACAGTCCTTTCATAATTCCAGTGTCTAGAACCAAGGGTGTGGGAGCGATTCGGAACCGCTCATATAAGGTCAGAAGGGAAAGCTGACCCCCTGCAAACCACCCCTTACAGGAGACACAGTCCAGACATTAAACTCGGAAACGGACTAAAGTCAGCGAACACAAGTCACTCTGTCACTTCTGTTCCTGTGGTCTGTGTTTCGGTATCACTCAGGAAGTGTGGGAGAACCTCAAACCCAGATATCTTTGAACTTCCAAACCATCATGTTTAGGGTTGAGTTTGATGTCAACCTTCAGATACTTGCTCCGTAGAGCTGGTTTCTCGACTGTCTCTGCAGAATGCACAAATACAGTATGTTGTGTGTCTCTCTGAAATAACAAATAAATGCAGTGAAATACACAGAATTGGTGACAGAGTTTTTTATTCGTTTATGTAGACGTCGCCGGTTTTTATTGCCCATCCCCAATGGCCCTTGAGAAGGTGGTGGTGAGCTGCCATTTCAGAGGGCAGTTAAGAGTCAACCACATTGCTGTGGGTCTGGAGTCACATACAGGCCAGACCGGGTAAGGGCGGCAGATTTCCTTCCCGAAAGGACATTAGTGAACCAGATGGGTTTTTAGACAATCCGGTAGTTTCATGGTCACCATTACTGACACTTGCTTTTTATTCCAGGTATTTTTAATTAACTGCCAGCTGCCATGATAGGATTTGAACTCACATCTCCAGATCATTAGCCAGGCCTCTGGATTACTCGTCCACCAATATAACCACTATACTACCGTACCTGGTAAGTTATGGTAAGTTATCTTTGATCTTCCAAGACACCATATTATGGGTTGAGTTTGGCGTCAACCTTCAGACACTGGCTCTGCAAAATGCACAAATACAGTATGTTGTGTGTTTCTCTGAAATAAGAAATAAAGGTGGGGAAATACGACAGCATCTGTAAAGGGAAATGGTTGATGTTTTGGGTAGAGACCCTGTCTCAGAGCTGCCAATCAGAAGATAGACCAGCCCCATTATAGAACTTTGATTTATACAACACCTTTCACAACCTCAGAACATCCCAAAACTTTTCATAGCTAACGAGGTACTTTTGAAGTGTTGTCACTGTTGTAATGTAAGAAACATAGAAACATAGAAAATAGGTGCAGGAGTAGGCCATTCGGCCCTTCGAGCCTGCACCGCCATTCAATAAGATCATGGCTGATCATTCACCTCAATACTCCTTTCCTGCTTTCTCCCCATACCCCTTGATCTCTTTAGCCGTAAGGGCCTTATCTAACTCCCTCTTGAATATATCCAATGAACTGGCATCAACAACTCTCTGTGGCAGGGAATTCCACAGGTTAACAACTCTCTGAGTGAAGAAGTTTCTCCTCATCTCAGTCCTAAATGGCCTATCCCTTATCCTAAGACTATGTCCCCTGGTTCTGGACTTCCCCAACATCGGGAACATTCTTCCTGCATCTAACCTGTCCAGTCCCGTCAGAATCTTATACATTTCTATGAGATCCCCTCTCATCCTTCTAAACTCTAGTGAATAATAAGGTTCTCTGTAAATCAAGTTTTAGGAGGTTACACCAGTGGGCCGTCCGGTAACATTGCTCACAGTGAATTGTGGGGAACTACTTTTATAATGACAGAATTATCAGGTCACAAACATTATTTTCAGTACTAAGTTTCTCAGCTAGCACGAGTTCCAGATGACCGACAAGAAGATTGCCAATAAGGATTTGAAGTGATTTGATTGAACATAAGAACATAAGAAATAGAAACAGGATTAGACCATTTGGCCCCTCGAGCCTGTTCCACCATTTAATAAAATAATGGCTGATCTGATCATGGACTCAGCTCCACTTCCCTGCCCGCTCCCAATAACCCTTTATTCCCTTATTGCTCAAAAATCTGTCTCTCTCCGCCTTAAATATATTCAATGACCCAGCCTCCACAGCTCTCTGGGGCAGAGAGTTCCACAGATTTACAACCCTCTGAGAGAAGAAATTCCTCCTCATCTCAGATTTAAATGGGCAGCCCCTTATTCTGAGACTATTCCCCCTAGTTCTAGTTTCCCCTATAAGTGGAAATATTCTCTCTGCATCCACTTTGTTGAACCCCCTTATTATCTTAAATGTTTCGATAAGATCACCTCTCGTCCTCTGAACTCCAATGAGTACAGGCCCAACCTACTCAACCTATTTTCATAAATCAAACCCCTCATTGCCGGAATCAAACTACTGAACCTTCTCCGAACTGCCTCCAATGCAAGTATACCCTTCCTTAAATACGGAGACCAAAACTGTACGCAGTACTCGAGATGTGGCCTCACCAATACCCTGTACAGTTGGAGCAGGACTTCTCTGCTTTTATACTCTATCCCCTTTTTCAATAAAGGCCAACTTTCCATTTGCCTTCCTGATTACTTGCTGTACCTGCATACTAACTTTTTCTGTTTCATGCACAAGGACCCCTAGGTCCCTCTGTACTGCAGCACTTTGCAATTTTTCTCCATTTAAATAATAATTTGCTTTTCTATTTTTCTGCCAAAGTGGATAACCTCACATTTTACCACATTATACTCCATCTGCCAAATTTTTGCCCACTCACTTAACCTGTCTATATCCCTTTGCAGATTTTTTGTGTCCACCTCACAATTTGCTTTCCCACCCATCTTTGTATCATCAGCAAACTTGGCTACATTACACTCGGTCCCTTCATCCAAGTCATTAACATAGATTGTAAATAGTTGAGGCCCCAGCACCGATCCCTGCCGCACCCCACTAGTTACTGTTTGCCAACTTGGAAAAAGACCCATTTATCCCGACTCTTTGATTTCTGTTAGTTAGCCAATCCTCAATCCATGCTAATATATTGCCCTCATCCCCATGAACTTTAATCTTGTGCAGTAACCTATTATGTGGCACCTTATCGAATGCCTTCTGGAAATCCAAATACACCACATCCACTGGTTCCCCCTTATCCACCCTGCTCATTACAGCCTCAAAGAATTTCACCAAATTTGTCAAACATGATTTCCCGTTCATAAAACCATGCTGTCTCTGCTTGTCTGAATTATCTTTTTCCAAATGTCCTGCTACTGCTTCCTTAAAAATGGACTCCAGCATTTCATCAACAACAGATGTTAAGCTAACTGGTCTATAGTTTCCTGCTTTCTGTCTGCCTCCTTTTTTAAATAGGGGCGTTACATTTGCGGTTTTCCAATCCGCTGGGACCTCCCCAGAATCCAGGGAACTTTGATAGATTACAACCAATGCATCCACTATCTCTGCAGCCACTTCTTTTAAGACCCTGGCATGCAAGTCATCAGGTCCAGGGGACTTGTCCACCTTTAGTCCCATTATTTTACTGAGTACTACTTCTTTTGTGATAGTGATTGTTTTTAGTTCCTCCCTCCCTATTGGTTACACGCCTCCTCCTTGCTATTGGTTACTGAAGCTGTCGTGTTGTGATTGGAAATTCTATTAGAATGATCATTCTCATTCCTTGTTGCTCTCTCATGTCGGATGCATTCTGTTCCCGTTCAGCTGTGATTTCTTGCTCTTCCATCAATGTGAAGTCTGAGCCAATCAGGTGTGAGTGAGTAAAGTGTTCCTTATTAAGCCGACATCTTGCTATAACTTCCTGTTACAAAGCCCCTGAAACTAACCTTGTGAAATTCCCGAGCTTACCAAAAAAGCTAGTCACTCTTCAACCAGTAGATGGCAGTGTGCCATCACCTATTATCCAACATCTGTCCCTCTCTGAATCTATTTAATTGTCTATTTGTATAGATTTACCTTTCCCCCTCCAATCATTGTAAGGTCTAACACAGGCACCAGCAGCATAAAGTAGAGGGAAGTCTTCCCCTGGCAAACTCCAACCATTTGTGCGCCAACTCCATTTATCTGACCTTGTTTCCGTTGGTCGCAGGAGGTGCTCACACATCTTTCAGCCGTCTCTGGACGTCCACATCTGGCCAGTGCATTAGGCACTCCATCCGTCCTTCACCCTTTGCTCCACAATGGATGCCGTCATGCCAAGACCCCACTTAATCTAGCACGGTCAGCAGGCCAGTCCATCAGTGTGGAAGCCCCAGCAAGTGCCTTGATCATCGGACAAAGAGTAATCGCAAAGGCTAATGGAATGTTGGTCTTTATCTCAAAGGGGCTGGATTACAAAGGGGAGGGAGTGATGCTTCAGTTGTACACAACCGTGGAATACTGCACTCAGTGTTGGGCACTGCCCCTTAGGAAGGATATATTGGTCTTGGAGGGGGAACAGCGCAGGTTTACCTGAATGATACCAGGGATTAAAGGGTTAAATTATTAGGACAGGTTGCATAAACTTGGCTTGTCCTCCCCTTGCGTTTAGAAGGTTGAAAGGGGTCTAACAGATGTTTAAAATGTTAAAGAGATATCGATAGGGTAGGGAAGTTATTGCCGCTGGTGGAGGAATCCAGAACAAGGGGAAATAATCTTAAAATGTGAAGGATGCAAAATTCACGAGAACCCCCCCCCCCCGCAGTGTTTGGGCTCATCTGAAAGGAAATTTAATTTGGGACTATCTACCAGAATGTTTGGAACCCTAAAGTGCTTATGGAAGAAACTACAAACTTTAATCGAATTTTGGACTTTTAAAAAGACAAATTCAAGGCTGTGATGGGCCTAAAGAACTAGCAGGAGACAACTTGATTATTGAGTCTGTCTGGGTGTCGGGGCTAACATAACTTGTCTGGAGAAATGGGTATTCGAGAATCTTTCTCCACAAGAGACATTAACATTACAACAAATGACCCAGAGATAGCTAACCATCAACCTGAATCTGGAAAACCGTTTCAGCATATACATCACAAAGAGGCCCAATCCAGCCTATATGCGAAAAAACTATGCACAAAAGGACATTGCGATTACCAAGCTAATATTTCCATCAGGAAACAGTTTTAGATCAGCCCACTCGAGACATATTAACTTTTAACGAGCCCGCCAAAATATTACAAAGAAAATTCAAGCCTGCCAAATTTAAACAAAGAATTCTGAACTGATTTGGCGCAAAGATTAGAATAACTCAAACGATATAACTGGCCCCCTGTTTTAACAGAGGGTATGCCATACTACACCAGGTGCTATACTGCGAGTATGCCTTCAAGAAGGGAGAGAAACCAACGCGACAGTTGTAAACTAACTTCTTCAGCCTCGAAGTCCTGAAGTCCTGAAGAAAGGAAGAACATCACCACCGCGGCAGGAACCGACCACAACCAACGAAAAACCACCGCGATCGATCAGACTCGAAACCAAACTCCAACTGGAAGAAACCGAAGAATCGAAAAGTTCCCACTCTACAATCTAAGGCCTGATTACCAATAAGTGAAAACATTAGCTAAAGAGACTTTGAACCTATTTCTAACGAAGGAAACCGGGTACTTACCCCATAGATCCTAAACACGCCTTACTGCATCAGCGGACTCAACCTAACTGAAGATTGCGTAGTAAGAATTCTTCTCTGACGTTCGGGGTACGGCAAGCAGAACCTAGAGAATTCAATGAACCCCGAAATCGCAAAGTACCGCTAGCTGACCAGAAAGGATTGGTAAGTATAGTCTCTGCCTGCCCTGGAGTCTAACCTAGCTAGAATTAGCTATTGGGAGGTGGGAGGTGTAATTTTTACTGTAACCCCCGTTGAATGTGTACTGTATTGTTCTTTATTAGTGTGATTATAAGTTTGACATTGCATTTTCTTGACTGTAATAAAATCAAAGTTCTTTTGCACCAAACCAGTTGTCCTTTGCATTTTGTCACATCCCCAAATAAATCCAGAGTCCAGAACCCAAGGGAGTGGGCGTGATTCGAACCGCTCAAGTAGGTCAGAGGTGAACCTGACCCCCGGGACCACCCCCTTACAGAAGAGGCCATTCAGGAGTGAACTCAGGGAACACCCTTTCTCACACAGGGTTGTGGAAATCCAGAAGGCTGTGGATTAATTGCAATTTTCAATACGGAGATAGATTTTTGTTGGTAAGAATATCAAGGGATATGGAGTAAAGGTGGGTAAATGGAGTTAAAACACAGATTAGCCATGATCTCATTGAATGGTGGAATAGGATCGAGGAGCTGAATGGCTTACTCCTGTTCCTATGTACGGTCAACAAACCACTCCATCAGTGTGGGAACGTGTGAAAGTGTCTCAATTGTCAACTGATTTTCCCAACAACTGGAAAATCATCCTTAGCTTGTGAGATCCTCTAAAAAAAATTGTACAGAGCTATCCAGTGAATTGCTTTTAAATACTGCATGATAACGCAACGAATTGGACTGGGGTAGGCTATTCAGCCCCTCAAACCTGCTCCGCCATGCAATAAGATCATGGCTGATCTTCGACCTCAACTCCACTTTCCTGCACTAGCCCCATATCCCTTGATTCCCCGAGTGCCCAAGAATCTATCGATCTCAGTCTTGAATATACTCAATGACTGAGCATCATAGCCCTCTGGGTTAGAGAATTCCAAACATCCATTTCAGAGATCAGTTAAGAGTCAACCACATTGCTGTGGGTCTGGAGTCACATATAGGCCAGACCAGGTAAGGGCAGCAGATTTCCTTCTCTAAAGGACATTAGTGAACCAGATGGATTTTTATGACAATCCGATAGTTTCATGGTCACCATTACTGATCCTAGCTTTTTATTCCAGATTTATTTAATTAATTGCCGTGGTGGGATTCTGAACTCGCGTCTCTGGTTCATTAGACCAGGTCTGTGGATTACTAGCCCAGTAACATAACCACTATCCCAGCGTTCTCAGGATTGATCATTGGCTCAAGAAAGCCATCACCACCTTTCAGGGCAACTAGAGATGGGCAATAAAATCTGGCCTGACCAGAGACACCCAAATCCTGAGGATAAATCAAAAGTTATTTCAGATTTATCATGTACCAATATCATATCATGATAAAGTCCAGATATATAATTATTTGAATTTTCAGTTCAGTTCAAGTAATACTTAGGTAAAAAAAAGACATGAGGTTCTACAAGACAAATTTAGGGAGCTAGGAGCTAAATTAAAAAGTAGGACCTCAAAAGTAGTAATCTCAGGATTGCTACCAGTGCCACGTGCTAGTCAGAGTAGGAATCGCAGGATAGCTCAGATGAATACGTGGCTTGAGCAGTGGTGCAGCAGGGAGGGATTCAAATTCCTGGGACATTGGAACTGGTTCTGGGGGAGGTGGGACCAGTACAAACCAGACGGTCTGCACCTGGGCAGGACCGGAACCAATATCCTAGGGGGAGTGTTTACTAGTGCTGTTGGGGAGGAGTTAAACTAATATGGCAGGGGGATGGGAACCTATGAGGGAGACAGAGGGAAGTAGAATGGGGACAGAAGCAAACGATAGAAAGAAGAAAAGTTAAAGTGGAGGGCAGAGAAACCCAAGGCAAAAAGCAAAAAGGGCCACATTGCAGCAAAATTCGAAAGGGGCGAAGTGTGTTAGAAAGACAAGCCTGAAGGCTCTGTGCCTCAATGCGAGAAGTATTCGGAATAAGGTGGACGAATTAACTACGCAGAGAGCAGTTAACGGCTATGGTGTAATTGGCATCACGGAGACATGGCTCCAGGGTGACCAAGGCTGGGAACTCAAGATCCAGGGGTATTCAACATTTAGGAAGGACAGCCAGAAAGGAAAAGGAGGCGGGGTGGCATTGCTGGTTAAAGAGGAAATTAATGCAATAATAAGAAAGGACATTGGCTTGGATGATGTGGAATCGGTATGGGTCGAGCTGCGGAATACCAAGGGGCAGAAAACGCTAGTGGGAGTTGTGTACAGACCACCAAACAATAGTAGTAAGGTTGGGGACAGCATCAAACAAGAAATTAGGGATGAATGCTGATATGGCTTTACTATACAGTATAAATGCACACGAGGCCCATACTTGAGAGAAGATCACTCTGTGACCAGTTACCTTTATTACCAAGACTTCAAGTGATGAAGGTGGGTGGAGCTTCCCCTTTTATACCTGAAAGTCCAGGTTAGGAGTGTCTCCCACAAGTTCACCCCCTTGTGGTCAATGTTCTCAAGGTGTACAACTTAGGTCAGCTTATACATGGGTTACAATGATAGTTGAATACATGACACATGCAATAAAGGTACAGCAGTTAACATGGGTGACTTTAATCTACATATTGATTGGGCTAATCAAACTGGTAGCAATGCGGTGGAGGAGGATTTCCTGGAATGTATTAGGGATGGTTTTCGAAACCAATATGTTGAGGAACCAACCAGGGAGCTGGCCATCCTAGACTGGGTGATGTGTAATGAGAAAGGAGAAATTAGCAATCTTGTTGTGCGGGACCCCTTGGGGAAGAGTGACCATAACATGATAGAATTCTTTGTTAGGATGGAGAGTGACACAGTTAATTCAGAAACTAGGGTCCTGAACTTAAGGAAAGGTAACTTCGATGGTTTGAGGCATGAATTGGCTAGAATAGAATGGCAAATGAAACTTAAAGGGTTCACGGTGGATAAGCAATGGCAAACATTTAACAATCACATGGGTGAACTTCAGCAATTGTACATCCCTGTCTGGAGTTAAAATAAAATGGGGAAGGTGGCTCAACTGTGGCAAACAAGGGAAATTAGGGATAGTGTTAAATCCAAGAAAGAGGCATATAAATTGGCCAGAAAAAGCAGTAAACCTGAGGACTGGGAGAAATTTAGAATTCAATAGAGGAGGACAAAGGGTTTAATTAAGAGGGAGAAAATAGAGTACGAGAAGAAGCTTGCAGGGAACATAAAAACTGACTGCAAAAGCTTCTATAGATATGTGAAGAGAAAAAGATTAGTGAAGACAAACGTAGGTCCCTTGCAGTCGGATTCAGGTGAACTTATAATGGGGAACAAAGAAATGGCAGACCAATTGAATGAATACTTTGGTTCTGTCTTCACGAAGGAAGACACAAATAACCTTCCGGAAGTACTAGGGGTCCGAGTGTCTAGTGAGAAGGAGGAACTGAAGGATATCCTTATTAGGCGGGAAATTGTGTTTGGGAAATTGATGGGATTGAAGGCTGATAAATCCCCAGAGCATCCAGTGCATCCCAGAGTACTTAAGGAAATGGCCCGAGAAATGATGCATTGGTGATCATTTTCCCACAGTCTATCGACTCAGGATCAGTTCCTATGGATTGGAGGATAGCAAATGTAACACCACTTTTTAAAAAAGGAGGGAGAGTGAAAATAGGGAATTATAGACCGGTTAGCCTGACATTGGTAGTGGGGAAAATGTTGGAATCAATCATTAAGGATGAAATAGCAGCGCATTTGGAGAGCAGTGATAGGATCGGTCCAAGTCAGTGTGGATTTATGAAGGGGTAATCATGCTTATCAAATTTTCTGGAATTTTTTGAGGATGTAACTAGCAGAGTGGACAAGGGAGAACCAGTGGATGTGGTGTATTTGGACTTTCAAAAGGCTTTTGACAAGGTCCCACACAAGAGATTAGTGTGCAAAATCAAAGCACATGGTATTGGGGGTAATATACTGACGTGGATAGAGAACTGGTTGGCAGACAGGAAGCAGAGAGTCGGGATAAACGGGTCCTTTTCAGAATGGCAGGCAGTGACTAGTGGGGTGCCGCAGGGCTCAGTGCTGGGACCCCAGCTATTTACAATATACATTAATGATTTGGATGAAGGAATTGAATGTAATATCTCCAAGTTTGCGGATGACACTAAACTGGGTGGCGGTGTGAGCTGTGAGGGGGACGCTAAGAGGCTGCAGGGTGACTTAGACAGGTTAGGTGAGTGGGCAAATGCATGGCCGATGCAGTATAATGTGGATAAATGTGAGGTTATCCACTTTGGGGGCAAAAACGCGAAGACAGAATATTATCTGAATGGTGGCAGATTAGGAAAAGGGGAGGTGCAGCGAGACCTGGGTGTCATGGTTCATCAGTCATTGAAAGTTGGCATACAAGTACAGCAGGCAGTGAAGAAGGCAAATGGTATGTTGGCCTTCATAGATAGGGGATTTGAGTATTGGAGCAGGGAGGTCTTACTGCAGTTGTACAGGGCTTTGGTGAGGCCTCACCTGGAATATTGTGTTCAGTTTTGGACTCCTAATCTGAGGAAGGACGCTCTTGCTATTGAGGGAGTGCAGCGAAGGTTCACCAGACTGATTCCCGGGATGGCTGGACTGACATATGAGGAGAGACTGGATCAACTGGGCCTTTATACATTGGAGTTTAGAAGGATGAGAGGGTATCTCATAGAAACATACAAGATTCTGACGGGACGGGACAGGTTAGATGCGGGTAGATTGTTCCCGATGTTGGGGAAGACCAGAACCAGGGGACAAGGGGTAGGCCATTTAGGACTGAGATGAGGAGAAACTTCTTCACTCAGAGAGTTGTTAACCTGTGGAATTCCCTGCCGCAGAGAGTTGTTGATGCTAGTTCATTGGATATATTCAAGAAGGAGTTAGATATGGCCCTTATGGCTAAAGGGATCAAGGAGTATGGAGAGAAAGCAGGAAAAGGTTACTGAGGGAATGATCAGCCATGATCTTATTGAATGGTGGTGCAGGCTCCTAGGACGGAATGTCCTACTCCTGCACCTATTTTCTATGTTTCTATGTTATTACATTGTATCCATGTTTAGAACATGAACTAATATGCAAGAACTTATACTGACCAACTGGTAAAAAGCAAGAAAGACTTGCATTTATATAGCGCTTTTTAAGACTCCAGACGTTCCAAGATGCTTTGCAACCAATGAAAGATTTTTGAAGCGTAGTCACTGTTGTAATATAGAAAATGGTGTACTGTAGACATCTCAAGTCGCTGGAGAAATACCACCAACGATGTCTCCGCAAGATCCTACAAATCCCCTGGGAGGACAGATGCACCAACGAAAGCGTCCTCGATCAGGTCAACATCCCCAGCATTGAAGCACTGACCACGTTTGATCAGCTCCGCTGGGCAGGCTACATAGTCTGCATGCCAGACACGAGACTCCCAAAGCAAGCGCTCTACTCGGAATTCTTTCATGGCAAACGAGCCAAAGGTGGGCAGCAGAAACGTTACAAGGACACCCTCAAAGCCTCCCTGATAAAGTGCAACATCCCCACTGACATCTGGGAGTCCCTGGCCAAAGACCGCCCTAAGTGGAGGAAGTGCATCCGGGAGTGCTCTGAGCACCTCAAGTCTCGTCATCAAGACCATGCAGAAATCAAGCGCAGACAGCGGAAAGAGTGTGCGGCAAACTAGTCCCACCCACCCCTTCCCTCAATGACTATCTGTCCCACCTGTGACAGAGACTGTGGTTCTCATCTTGGACTGTACAGCCACCTAAGAACTCATGTTAAGAGTGGAGCAAGTCTTCCCCGATTCCGAGGGACTGCCTATGATGATGATGGATAGAAAATGGTGAATAGAGATGGGTTTAATATACAAACACCATAGGCTACAAACCTCTATACAATGGAAGTGACTGGTGTTTTGGTCCATTGGAATTATATATAATGTGATAGTATAAGGACCTCGATGGGGAGGCGGTCACACAAAGGGTGATGATCATGCACTCCAACATGAGAGGTGCAATGGGAAGGATGCCCGAGAGCCTGTGGGTAGCAGTAAGGAGCATGGAGGAGTCCACTTTCCACATTGTACAGACCTCTGTGCACACCATGGAGCTCATCATTGCCAGTGTGCAGACAACGGTAGACTCCCAGAGAGACCGTACAGATCCAGACCTCATGACGCGATGTGGCAGCTTCCATTGCAGAACAGGCGGAAACAACGCAACGTCTTGGTGCTGCATAGAGTCGATGGTTGCTTGCATGGTAGCTTAGACTGCTCTCGTGCAGTCTCAACTTGATGCCACACAATGTCTTGGTGCTGTCTTTCAGTCTCAGCTGCATGTCTCGCAAGCTCTGACTGCTGCCATCATCACTGGGTCCACCAGTCAACCGGGGATCTCAGTGTCACAGCAGCCCAGCAATCTGTCCTGCAGCAGGTTGGTGGGGATGCTGAGGTGCTGGCCCGGGCGATTGAACATAATAAGAACATAAGAACATAAGAATTAGGAACAGGAGTAGGCCATCTAGCCCCTCGAGCCTACTCCGCCATTCAACAAGATCATGGCTGATCTGGCCGTGGACTCAGCTCCACTTACCCGCCCGCTCCCCATAACCCTTAATTCCCTTATTGGTTAAAAATCTATCTATCTGTGACTTGAATACATTCAATGAGCTAGCCTCAACTGCTTCCTTGGGCAGAGAATTCCACAGATTCACAACCCTCTGGTAGAAGAAATTCCTTCTCAACTCGGTTTTAAATTGGCTCCCCCATATTTTGAGGCTATGCCCCCTAGTTCTAGTCTCCCCGACCAGTGGAAACAACTTCTCTGCCTCTATCTTGTCTATCCCTTTCATTATTTAAAATGTTTCTATAAGATCACCTCTCATCCTTCTGAACTCCGAGTAAAGACCCAGTCTACTCAATCTATCATCATAAAGTAACCTCTCATCTCCGGAATCAGCCTAGTGAATCGTCTCTGTACCCGCTCCAAAGCCAGTATATCCTTCCTTAAGTAAGGTGACCAAAACTGCACGCAGTACTCCAGGTGCGGCCTCACCAATACCCTGTACAGTTGCAGCAGGACCTCCCTGCTTTTGTACTCCATCCCTCTCGCAATGAAGGCCAACATTCCATTCGCCTTCCTGATTACCTGCTGCACCTGCAAACTAACTTTTTGGGATTCATGCACAAGGACCCCCAGGTCCCTCTGCACCGCAGCATGTTGTAATTTCTCCCCATTCAAATAATATTCCCTTTTACTGTTTTTTTTTCCAAGGTGGATGACCTCACATTTTCTGACATTGTATTCCATCTGCCAAACCTTAGCCCATTCGCTTAACCGATCTAAATCTCTTTGCAGCCTCTCTGTGTCCTCTACACAACCCGCTTTCCCACTAATCTTAGTGTCATCTGCAAATTTTATTACACTACACTCCATCCCCTCTTCCAGGTCATCTATATATATTGTAAACAGTTGTGGTCCCAGCACCGATCCCTGTGGCACACCACTAACCACCGATTTCCAACCCGAAAAGGGCCCATTTACCCCAACTCTCTGCTTTCTGTTTGCCAGCCAATTCTCTATCCATGCTAATACATTTCCTCTGACTCCGCGTACCTTTATCTTCTGCAGTAACCCTTGTAGCACCTTATCGAATGCCTTTTGAAAATCTAAATACACCACATCCATCGGTACACCTCTATCCACCATGCTCATTATATCCTCAAAGAATTCCAGTAAATTAGTTAAACATGATTTCCCCTTCATGAATCCATGTTGCGTCTGCTTGATTGCACTATTCCTATCTAGATGTCCCGCTATTTCTTCCTTAATGATAGCTTCAAGCATTTTCCCCACTACAGATGTTAAACTAACCGGCCTATAGTTACCTGCCTTTTGTCTGCCACCTTTTTTAAACAGAGGCATTACATTAGCTGCTTTCCAATCCGCTGGTACCTCCCCAGAGTCCAGAGAATTTTGGTAGATTATAACGAATGCATCTGCTATAACTTCCGCCATCTCTTTTAATACCCTGGGATGCATTTCATCAGGACCAGGGGACTTGTCTACCTTGAGTCCCATTAGCCTGTCCAGCACTAAACCCCCTATTGATAGTGATTGTCTCAAGGTCCCCCCTTCCCACATTCCCGTGACCAGCAATTTTTGGCATGGTTTTTGTGTCTTCCACTTTGAAGACCGAAGCAAAATAATTGTTTCAGGTCTCAGTCATTTCCACATTTCCCATTATTAAATCCCCCTTCTCATCTTCTAAGGGACCAACATTTACTTTAGTCACTCTTTTCCGTTTTATATATCGGTAAAAGCTTTTACTATCTGTTTTTATGTTTTGCGCAATTTTACTTTCGTAATCTATCTTTTATTTCTTTATCACTTTCTTAGTCATTCTTTGCTGTCGTTTAAAATTTTCACAATCTTCTAGTTTCCCACTAACCTTGGCCATCTTATACGCATTGGTTTTTAATTTGACACTCTCCTTTATTTCCTTAGTTATCCACGGCTGGTTATCCCTTCTCTTACCGCCCTTCTTTTTCACTGGAATATATTTTTGTTGCGCACTATGAAAGAGCTCCTTAAAAGTCCTCCACTGTTCCTCAATTGTGCCACCGTTTAGTCTGTGTTCCCAGTCTACTTTAGCCAACTCTGCCCTCATCCCACTGTAGTCCCCTTTGTTTAAGCATAGTATGCTCGTTTGAGACACTACTTTCTCACCCTCAATCTGAATTACAAATTCAACCATACTGTGATCACTCATTCCGAGAGGATTTTTTACTAGGAGATTGTTTATTGTTCCTGTCTCATTGCACAGGACCAGATCTAAGATAGCTTGTCCCCTTGTAGGTTCTGTAACATACCGTTCTAAGAAACAATCCCGTATGCATTCTATGAATTCCTCCTCAAGGCTACCCTGTGCGATTTGATTTGTACAATCAATATGTAAGTTAAAATTCCCCATGATTACTGCCGTTCCTTTTACACATGCCTCCATTATTCCCTTGATTTTTTATTGCCCGTTCCACTGTGAAGTTATTATTTGGGGGCCTATAAACTACGCCCACCAGTGACTTTTTTCCCTTACTATCTCTAATCTCCACCCACAATGATTCAACATTTTGTTAATTGGGGCCAATATCATCTCTCACAACTGCCCTGATATCATCCTTTATTAACAGAGCTACCCCACCTCCTTTCCCTTCTTGTCTATCTTTCCGAATTGTCAGATACCCCTGTATGTTTAATTCCCAGTCTTGGCCACCCTGCAACCACGTTTCTGTAATGGTCACCAAATCATACCCATTTGTAATGATTTGTGCCGTCAACTCATTTACTTTATTTCGAATGCTGTGTGCGTTAAGGTAGAGTGTTTTAATACTAGTTTTTAAACCATGATTTTTAGTTTTGACCCCTCCTGCAGCCCCTTTATATTCATACATATTGTCCCTTCCTATCACCTTGTGGTTTACACTTACCCCAGTGCTACTCTGCTCTGTTGCCTCCTGCCTTTTGCAGTCTTTCTTGAGGTCCTGTTCATCTGAGCTCTCACCCATTTTAACTAGCTCAGAGCCCTCTCCTGGGTTCCGAATACTCCTCACATTGAGGCACAGAGCTTTCAGGCTTGCCTTTTTATTACACTTTGACCCTTTAGAATTTTGCTGTACAGTGGCCCTTTTTGTTTTTTGCCTTAGGTTTCTCTGCCCTCCACTTTTACTCATCTCCTTTCTGTCTTTTGCTTCTGTCTCCATTTTGTTTCCCTCTGTCTCCCTGCATTGGTTCCCATCCCCCTGCCATATTAGTTTAACTCCTCCCCAACAGCACTAGCAAACACTCCCCCGAGGACATTGGTTCCGGTCCTGCCCAGGTGCAGACCATCCGGTTTGTACTGGTCCCACCTCCCCCAGAACCGGTTCCAATGCCCCAGGAATTTGAATCCCTCCCTGCTGCACCACTGCTCAAGCCACGTATTCACCTGAGCTATCCTGCGATTCCTACTCTGACTAGCACGTGGCACTGGTAGCAATCCCGACATTACTACTTTTGAGGTCCTATGTTTTAATTTAGCTCCTAGCTCCTTAAATTCGTCTCGTAGGTCCTTATCCCTTTTTTTAACCTATATCGCTGGTACCAATGTGCATCACGACAACTGGCTGTTCACCCTCCCTTTTCAGAATATCCTGCACCCGCTCCGAGACATCCTTGACGCTTGCACCAGTGAGGCAACATACCATCCTGGAGTCTCGGTTGTGGCCGCAGAAATGCCTATCTATTCCCCTTACAATTGACTCCTCTATCACTATCGCTCTCCCACTCTTTTTCCTGCCCTCCTGTGCAGCAGAGCCAGCCACAGTGCCATGAACTTGGCTGCTGTTGCCCTCCCCTGATGAGTCATCCCCCTCAACAGTACTCAAAGCGGTGTATCTGTTTTGCAGGGGGATGACCGCAGGAGACCCCTGCACTACCTTCCTTGCACTGCTCTTCCTGCTGGTCTTCCATTCCCTATCTGGCTGTGGACCCTTCTCCTGCGGTAAGACCAACTCGCTACACGTGCTACTCACGTCATTCTCAGCATCGTGGATGCTCCAGAGTGAATCCACCCTCAGCTCCAATTCCACAACGCGGTCCGTCAGGAGCTGGAGGCGGATACACTTCCTGCACACGTCGTCGTCAGGGACACCGGAAGTGTCCCTGAGTTCCCACATGGTTCAGGAGGAGCATATCATGTGACCGAGCTCTCCTGCCATGACTTAACCCTTAGATACACTTAAATTGGCAACAACAATGCTTAAGTTTACTCACTGTTATAGAAAAGAAAAAAGAAAAACTACTCACCAATCACCAGCCAATCACTTACCCCCTTGGTTGTGACGTCACCTTTCTATTTCTTTCAACTTCTTTTTTGCCTTCCCCCTGTAGCTGCACAAGCCACGCCTCTCGCTGAACTCGCGCTGCTCCCGGTCTCACTGGCCTTTTGTAGGCCCCTCCGATCCCCGGAACTCCCAGCTCTCGCTGAACTCGCGCTGCTCCTGGTCTCGCTGGCCTTTTGTAGGCCCCTCCGATCCCCGGAACTCCCGCCTCTCGCTGAACTCGCGCTGCTCCCGGTCTCACTGGCCTTTTGTAGGCCTCTCCGATCCCCGGAACTCCCACCTCTCGCCGAACTCGCGCTGCTCCTGGTCTCGCTGGCCTTTTGTAGGCATCTCCGATCCCCGGAACTCCCGCCTCTCGCCGGACTCGCGCTGCTCCTGGTCTCGCTGGCCTTTTGTAGGCCTCTGCGATCCCCGGAACTCCCGCCTCTCGCCGGACTCGCGCTGCTCCCAGTCTCTCTGGCCTTTTGTAGGCCCCTCCGATCCCCGGAACTCCCGCCTCTCGCCGAACTCGCGCTGCTCCCGGTCTCGCTGGCCTTTTGTAGGCCCCTCCAATCCCCGGAACTCCCGCCTCTCGCCGGACTCGTGCTGCTCCTGGTCTCGCTGGCCTTTTGTAGGCCTCTCCGATTCCCAGAACTCCCGCCTCTCGCCGAACTCGCGCTGCTCCTGGTCTCGCTGGCCTTTTGTAGGCCTCTCCGATCCCCGGAACTCCCGCCTCTCGCCGAACTCGCACTGCTCCTGGTCTTCATGGCCTTTTGTAGGCCTCTCCGATCCCCGGAACTCCCGCCTCTCGCCGAACTCGCACTGCTCCTGGTCTTCATGGCCTTTTGTAGGTCTCTCCGATCCCCGGAACTCCCGCCTCTCGCCGACTCCTTGTATTTATACAGTACCTTTCATGACCTCAGGACGTCCCAAAGTGCTTTAGAGCCAATGAAGTATTTTTGAAGTAAAAACATAAAATGCTGGAAATCTCAGCGGGTCAGGCAGCGACTGTGGAGAGAAACAGAGTTAACGTTTCAGGTCGATGACCCTTCGATTCTGGTTCTGTTTTTATTTCAGATTCCAGCATCCGCAGTATTTTGCTTCAGTACTTTTGAAGTGTAGTTACTATTGTAATGTAGGAAACGAGGCAGCCAATTTGCACACAGCATGATCCTACAAACAGCAATGAGATCATTCCTTTTAGTGAAATTGGTTGAGGGATAAATATTGGCCAGGGCACCAGGGAGAATTCCCCTGCTCTTCTTCGAAACAGTTCCGTGGATTTGATTTTCTATGCAGTGGCAGTGAATGAACCATTATTTACCAAACTATGATTTTTTGCTTGGATAGGGATGGGTTCGCCTGGAATCGGCTTTTATATAACTCCTCAGTGCGAAAATCAGAACAAATTGAACAACCAAGTAGGTGCAGAACCACATTTATTACAAAAGTTATCACTATCATCAATTACAAACAATAAGATCATTTAGCAATATATTTTATGTTAAAACAATTGATAACAAAAGCAAGTAATAGCCTATTGTAACAGAAAAATTATTCAATCTGTTCCTGAGCACTTGGACAAACATGAGCTGATCAGAGAGAGCCAGCATAGATTTGAAATGGTCGTTACAGGTCATTGCATTCCTTGCATTTCTTGAAGGGGACAATTTTGCAGGCTATGGAGAAATGGCAGGGAAGTGGGACTAATTGGATACCTCCTGCAGAGAGCCAGCACAGGCACGATGGGCCAAATGGCCTCCTTCTCTGCTGACAGGATTGGACAGGTTAGATGCAGGAAGAGTGTTCCTGATGTTGGGGTCCCAGTCTAAGGATAAGGGGTAAGCCATTTCGGACCAAGATGAGGAGAAACAACTTCTCTCAGAGAATTGTGAACCTGTGGAATTCTCTACCACAGAAAGTTGTTGAGGCCAGTCGTCAGATATATTCAAAAGGGAGTTCGATGTGGCCCTTATGACCAAAGGGATTAAGGGGGTATGGAGAGAAAGCAGGAATGGGGTACTGAAGTTGCATGATCAGCCATGATCATATTGAATGGTGGTGCAGGCTCGAAGGGCCGAATGGCCTACTCCTGCAGCTATTTTCTATGTTTCTATGTTTCTATGTTTGCCCTACCATTGGCGGCTGTGCCTTCAGTTGTGTGGGCCCCAAGCTCTAGAATTGTCCCCCTAAACCTCTCCCCCTCTCCACTGCTCTCTCCTCCTTCAAGACGCTCCTTAAAACCTACCTCTTTGATCAAGCTTTTGGTCACCTGTGCTAATATCTTCTTATGTAGCAAACCTTTGTCTTATAATACTCCTGTGAAGTGCTTTGGGATATTTTGCTACATTGAAAAGGCGCTATACAAATGCAAGTTGTTGTTTTATGGCTCAGCTATTCATTGAAGGTTCGAAGGTTCTGTGGACAGGGGCAGTATGTTAGTCTTGTACACAAAGCTCTTGTGATGCAACGGTTGAAGAAGGTTCAACGCCACCATCTCAAGGGCAACTAGGGATCAGCAATAAAATGCCATCCTTGCCAGCGACGACCACATCGCGAGAATGAATATGCAATTACAATACAGCAAATACAGAGCCACAGATATCACAATAAAACTGCAAGACCTGACAGTGTAAATTGAAGACACTTACCTTTATGGTTGATCTTCTACCTCAACTCCATGTGCTTGCACTATTCCCATATCCCTTGCCTCCCTTAATATCTAAAAATCTATTGATCTCTATCTTGAATATACTTGACGACTGAGCTTCCACAGCCCTCTGGGGTAGAGAATTCCAAAGATGCACCACCCTCTGAGTGAAGAAATTTCTCCTCATCTCAGTCCTAAATGGCCGACTCCTTATTCTGAGACTGTGGCCCCATGTTCTAGATTCCCCAGCCAGGGGCAACATCGGCTCTGCATCTACCCTGTCAAGCCCTCCCTAAGAATTTTGTACGTTTCAATGAGATCACCTCTCATTCTTCTAAACTCTCGAGAATATAAATCTAGTCTACTCAATCTCTCCTCATAGGACAAACCCCCATCCCAGGAATCAGTCTGGTAAACCTTTGTTGCACTCCCATTGTGACATGTATATCCTTGCTCAGGTAAGGAGACAGAAACTACACAGTAGTCCAGGTGCGGTCTCACCAGAGCCCTATATAATTGCAGTAAGACGTCTTTACTCTTATACCTGTACTAAAATCCTCTTGTAATAAAGATCCATTTGCTTTCCTAAATGCTTGCTGTACCTGCATGTTAACTTTTAGTGATTTGTGTACAAGGACATCCAGGTCCCTCTGAACACCAACATTTTCCAATCTCTCACCATTTAAAAATACTTTGCTTTTCTATTTTTCTTACCAAAGTGGATAACTTCACATTTCTCCACATTATATTCCAGTTGCCTTGATCTTGCCCACTCACTTCGGCTGTCGATATCCCCTTGAAGCCTCTTTGCATGTCCCTCATTACTTACATTCCCACCGAGTTTTGTATCATCAGCAAACTTGGATAGATTACATTTGGTCCCCTCATCCAAATCATTGATAGAGATTGTGAATAGCTGAGGCCCCAGCACTGAACCTTGCGGTACCCCACTAGTTACAGCCTGCCAACCCGAATGTTTATTCCTACTCCCTGTTTCCTGTCAGTTAACCAATCCGTAATCCATGCTAGTATATTATCCCCAATCCCATGAGTCCTAATTTTGTTTAATAACCTCTTGCGTGAGGTGAATGCCTTCTGAAAATTCAAATACATCATATGCACTGATACCCCTTCATCTATTCTGCTAGTTACAACCTCAAAAAACTCGAGCAGGGTTGTCAAACATGAATCCCCTTTCATAAATCCGTGTTGACTCTGTCCGATCCTATTATTATTCTCTACATGCCCTCTTACTATGTCCTTAATAATAGGTTCTAACATTTTCCCTCCGACTGATGTCAGGCTAACTGGTTTGTAGTTCCCTCCTTTCTTAAATAGTCGGGTTACATTAGCTACCTCCCAATCCGTGGGAACCATTCTAGAATCTATGGAATTTTGGAAGATGACAACCAATGTATTCACTATCTCTATAGCCACCTCTTTTAAAACCCTAGGATACAGGCCATCAGTTCCAGGGGATTTATCAGCTTTCAGTCCCATTAATTTCTCCAGTAACTTTTTTTATTACCGGTAATAATAATTTCATTCAGTTCCTCATTCTCGCTGGACACTTGGTTCTCCACTATTTCTGGGAGACTGACACAAGGTATTCTCTGCCATTTCCTTATTCTCCATTATAATTTCTCTCTTCTCAGCCTGTAAGAGACCCATATTTACTTTTGCTAATCTTTTCCTTTTTAAATAACTATAAAAACTTTTACAGTCTGATTTTATGGGCTAGATTTTACACTTTTGTGCTTATCGCCCAGAAATGGGCGTTATTTCCAGCGTGGGCGATAAAAATGGGTTTTCAGATCGCCGGCTTCTCGCTCATTCACAAAGCACCTAGTCTCCACTTTTGAAATTGGACGTTACCGCGAGCGATATGAAATGGGCGGTAGCGTTAAATCTCGCTGACCTTCTGCCGTAAAGTGTCACCGTCCTTAGTAACGGCATGGCAACGCTCGATTCCCGCGATTCAGGAGGTCAAGGGTATTATATATGTAAACCAGTAAATACCTTGTTTAACCCCAAAGGGCTCATCCCCTGGAATCCCAAGGGATTCCACAATCCCTTTGGAGCACCTGTACTTAAGGAGGCCCT
This sequence comes from Pristiophorus japonicus, assembly GCF_044704955.1. Taxonomy (NCBI): domain Eukaryota; kingdom Metazoa; phylum Chordata; class Chondrichthyes; family Pristiophoridae; genus Pristiophorus; species Pristiophorus japonicus. The sequence goes on along the minus strand of NW_027254627.1, from coordinate 150,485 downwards.
CAAACTCTGGAGACCTGCAGTAAAAGACTAAGGTCACACTTTACTTTGAGCTCACAGTATCTAGTCAGACTCTTTATTCATACAGCACAACTGGCGACGAGATACAGATGACGAACCCCACAGCGATGATGCAGAGAACAGTGGGCATCCTGGAGAAATTTTCATAGGGAGCTGATTGGGAAACCTTCGTGGAGCGACTCGACCGATACTTCGTGGCCAACGAGCTGGAAGGAGAAGTGAACGCTGCCAAACGAAGGGCGATTCTCCTCACCGTTTGCGGGGCACCAACGTATGGCCTCATGAAAAATCTGCTCGCTCCAGTGAAACCCACAGAGAAATCGTATGATGATTTGTGCACACTGGTCTGGGAGCATTTGAACCTGAAGGAAAGTGTTCTGATGGTGAGATACCGGTTCTACACGTGCAAGAGGGCTGAAGGCCAGGAAGTGGCGAGCTCTGTCGCCGAGCTAAGACGCCTTGCAGGACATTGCGAATTTGAAGGACATTTGGAGCACATGCTCAGGGACCTCTTTTTACTTGGCATTGGCCATGAAGTAATACTTCACAAACTTTTGACTGTAGAGACCCCAACCTTGAGTAAAACCATAGCGATAGCCCAGGCGTTCATCGTCATCAGTGACAATACCAAGCAAATCTCTCAGCACACGAGTGCTGCTACAGGTACTGTGAACAAAGTAATGTTGTTTTTGAATCGTAACGTAGAGGGCAGGCCTCACATGCCTGCAGCTGCATGTCCGCAGATGTCTCAGAGTCCACCATTAAGGGTGGTGAATGCTAGGCCATTAACACCTTGTTGGCACTGCGGGGGTGATCATCGTTTCCATTCATGCCGCTTCAAAGGATACGTTTGCAAGGGCTGTGGAACAATGGGACATCTCCAACATATGTGCAGGCGAGCTGCAAATCCTGCTAATCCTGCAAACCACCATGTTGCAGAGGAGGACAGATCCTCGGCAGATCACGATGAACCAGAGCCTCAGACCGAGGAGGCAGAGGTATATGGGGTGCAAACATTTACTACAAAGTGTTCCTCGATAATGCTGAAGGTTGAATTAAATGGACTCCCGGTGTCAATGGAGCTGGACACGGGCGCAAGCCAGTCCATTATGAGCAAAGAGACTTTCAATAAATTGTGATGCAGCAAGGCCTCAAGGCAAGTCCTGACTCCCATTCGCACGAAACTGAGAACTTACACAAAGGAACTGACTCCCGTAATCAGCAGTGCTACTGTAAAGGTCTCCTACGATGGAGTGGTGCATAAGTTATCACTCTGGGTGGTACCGGGTGATGGCCCCACGCTGCTTGGCAGGAGCTGGCCGGGGAAGATATGCTGGAACTGGGATGACGCCCGAGTGCTCTCGCCTGTCGCCGAAACTTTGTGTGCCCAGGTCCTAAACAAGTTCCCCTCGCTGTTCGAACCAGGCATCGGGAAGTTCCAAGGATCAAAAGTGCAGATCCACCTAATTCTGGGGGCACGGCCCATCCATCACAAGACGAGAGCAGTATCGTACATGATGAGAGAGAGGGTGGAGATCAAGTTAGACCGGCTGCAACGAGAGGGCATCATTTCACCGATCGAATTCAACGAGTGGGCCAGTCCGATTGTTCCAGTCCTCAAGGGAGACGGCATCATCAGAATCTGTGGTGATTACAAAGTTACTATCAATCGTTTCACCCTGCAGGATCAATACCCACTACCAAAGGCGGACGACCTTTTTGCGACGCTGGCGGGAGGAAAGACATTCACGAAGCTGGGCTTGACCTCAGCCTGCATGATGCAGGAGCTGGAAGAATCATCGAAGGGCCTCACCTGCATCAACACGCACAAAGATCTCTTCATTTGGGATTTGATCAGCCACGGCGAAGTTGAGATTAATGATCCTGTATTGGTGTTGCACTATGTTCACGGTCCCAAGTGGCTCCCCGGCACTGTTGTGGCCAAAAAGGAGAGTAGGGTGTTTCGGGTCAAACTTTCAAATGGACTCATCTACAGGAAACACTTGGACCAAACCAAACTCAGATTCGCGGACTATCCAGAGCAACCCACATTAAACCCCACCTTTTTCGACCCCCCTAACACACACACTAGTGGCAACCAACACAGCAGTTGACCACAAAGCAGAACCCATCCACCGCAGCATCCCAGCAGGACTCACCACACCAGGCAGCCCAGCAAGGCCAGCTGCATAGCAGCCCAGCGAGGGCCCAACAAACGACTCACCAAAATCAGCAATTGCACCGAGACTGTCAACCAGGGAAAGAAAGGCCCCAGATCGATTCACCTTGTAAATAGTTACACTATTGACTTTGGGGGGCGGAAAGTTGTATTATATATGTAAAACTGTAAATACTTGTTTAACCAGAGGGCTCATCCCCTGGAGTCCCAAGGGATCCCACAATCCCCTGGGAACACCTGTACTTAAGGAGGCCTCACAGGCTGGAGAGGTACTTTGGAGACCTGCAATAAAAGACTACGGTCACACTTTACTTTGAGCTCACAGTATCTGGTCAGACTCTTTATTCATACACCACAAAGGGTCATCATGACATGCACAGAAGAGGAGACAGAGAGAGAGGAGCTGAGAGGGACAGAAGGCACGCATGGCTGTGGCATGTGCTTGTTAACTATTTCGTTAATCTCGTCTTTAATCAGCAACGCTACCCCAACTCCTTTTCATTTCTGTCTATCCTTCCTAAATATTGAATACCCCTGGATGTTGAGTTCCCTGCCTTGGTCTCCCTGGAGCCATGTCTCCGTAATCCCAATTACATCATATCCATTAACAGGGGGATGGGAATCTATGCAGGGAGACAGAGGGAAGCAGAATGAGGGCAGAAGCAAAAGGTAGAAAGGAGGTGAATTTATAATGGGGAACAAAGAAATGGCAGACTAATTAAACAAATACTTTGGTTCTGTCTTCACGAAGGAAGACACAAATAACCTTCCGGAAATACTAGGGGATTGAAGGCCGATAAATCCCCGGAGCCTGATAGTCTGCATCCCAGAGTACTTAAGGAAGTGGCTCTAGAAATAGTGGTTGCATTGGTGATCATTTTCCAGCAGTCTATCGACTCTGGATCAGTTCCTATGGACTGGAGGGTAGCTAATGTAACACCGCTTTTTAAAAAAGGAGGGAGAGAGAAAACGGGTAATCATAGACCGGTTAGCCTGACATCAATAGTGGGGAAAATGTTGGAATCAATTATTAAAGATGAAATAGCAGCGCATTTGGAAAGCAGTGATAGGATCGGTCCAAGTCAGCATGAATTTATGAAAGGGAAATCATGCTTGACAAATCTTCTAGAATTTTTTGAGGATGTAACTAGTAGAGTGGACAGGGAAGAACCACTAGATGTGGTGTATTTGGACTATCAAAAGGCTTTTGACAAGGTCCCACACATGAGATTGGTATGCAAAATTAAAGCACCTGGTATTGGGGGTAACGTATTGATGTGGATAGAGAACTGGTTGGCAGACAGGAAGCAGAGAGTCGGAATAAACGGGTCCTTTTCTGAATGGCAGACAGCAACTAGTCTAAGGATAAGGGGTAAGCCATTTAGGACCTAGATGAGGAGAAACTTCTTCACTCAGAAAATTGTGAACTTGTAGAATTCTCCACTGCAGAGAGTTGTTGATGCCAGTTCATTAGATATATTTAAGAGGGAGTTAGATATGGCCCTTATGGCTAAAGTGATCAAGAGGTATGGAGAGAAAACAGGAAAGGGATACTGAGGTGATTAATCACCCATGATCTTATTGAATGGTGGTGCAGGCTTGAAGGGTCGAATGGCCTACTCCTGCACCTATTTTCTATGTTTCTATATGCCGCAGGGCTCAGTGCTGGGACCCCAGCTATTTACAACATACATCAATGATTTAGATGAAGGAATTGAGCGTAATATCTCCAAGATTGCAGATGACATTAAGCTGACTGGTAGTGAGAGCTGTGAGGAGAATGCTAAGAGGCTGCAGGTTAGGTGAGTGGGCAAAAGCATGGCAGATGCAGTATAATGTGGATAAATGTGAGGTTATCCACTTTGGTGGCAAAATCATGAAGGGAGTATATTACCTGAATGGTGGCAGATTTGGAAAAGGGGAGGTGCAATGAGACCTGGGTGTCATGGTTCATCAGTCATTGAAAGTTGGCATGCAGGTACAGCAGGCGGTGAAGAAGGTAAATGGCATGTTGGCCTTCATAGCTAGGGGATTTGAGTATAAGAGCAGGGAGGTCTTTCTGCAGTTGTACAGGGCTTAGGTGAGGCCTCACCTGGAATATTGTGTTCAGTTTTGGTCTCCTAATCTGAGGAAGGATGTTCTTGCTATTGAGGGAGTTTAGCGAAGGTTCACCAGATTGATTCCCAGGATGGCAGGACTGACATGTAAGAGAGACTGGATCGACTGGGCCTGTATTCACTGGAGTTTAGAAGGATGAGAGGGGATCTCATAGAAACAGATAAAATTCTGACGGGACTGGACTGGTTAGATGCAGGAAGAATGTTCCCAATGTTGGGGAAGTCCAGAACCAAGGGACACAGTCTTAGGATAAGGGACAGGCCATTTAGGACTGAGATGAGGAGAAACTTGTTCACTCAGAGAGTTGTTAACCTGTGGAATTCTCTACCGCAGAGAGTTGTTGATGCCAGTTCGTTGGATATATTCAAGAGGGAGTTAGATATGTCCTTTACAGCTAAAGGGATCAAGCGGTATGGAGAGAAAGCAGGAAAGGGGTACTGAGGTGACGATCAGCCATGATCTTATTGAATGGTGGTGCAGGCTCGAAGGGCCGAATGGCCTACTCCTGCACCTATTTTCTATGATTCTATGTTCTATGTTTCTATGGGACCGAGAGTCTAGCGAGAAGGAGGAACTGAAGGAAATCCTTATTAGTCAGGAAATTGTGTTAGCGAAATTGATGGGACTGAAGGCCGCTAAATCCCCAGGGTCTGATAGTCTGCATCCCCGTATACTTAAGGAATTGGCCCTAGAAATAGTGGTTGCATTGGTGATCATTTTCCAACATTCGATACACTCTGGATCAGTTCCTATGAATTGGAGGGTAGCTAATGTAACTGCACTTTTTAAAAAAACGAGGGAGAGTGAAAACATAGAAAACATAGAAAACATAGAAAATAGGGAATTATAGACTGGTTAGCCTGACATTGGTAGTGGGGAAAATGTTGGAATCAATTATTAAAGATGTAATAGCAGTGCATTTGGAAAGCAGTGACAGGATCGGTCCAAGTCAGCATGGATTTATGAAAGGGAAATCATGCTTGATAAATCTTCTAGAATTTTTTGAGGATGTAACTAGTAGAGTGGACAAAGGAGAACCAGTGGATGTGGTGTGTTTGGACTTTCAAAAGGCCCACACAAGAGATTAGTGTTCAAAATTAAAGCACATGGTATTGGGGGTATTGTATTGACATGGATAGAGAACTGGTTGGCAGACAGGAAGCAAAGAGTCGGAATAAACAGGTCCTTTTAAGAATGGCAGGCAGTGATTAGTGGAGTACCGCAGGGTTCAGTGGTGGGACCCCAGCTATTTACAATATACATTAATGATTTAGAGGAAGGAATTGAATGTAATATCTCCAAGTTTCCAGATGACACTACGCTGGGTGGCAGTGTGAGCTGTGAGGAGGATGCTAAGAGGCTGCAGGGTGACTTGGATAGGTTAGGTGAGTGGGCAAATGTATGGCAGATGCAGTATAATGTGGATAAATGTGAGGTTATCCACTTTGTGGCAAAAACACGAAGGCAGACGATTATCTGAATAGTGACAGAATAGGAAAAAGGGAGGTGCAACGAGACCTGGTACATCATGGTACATCAGTCATTGAAAGTTGGCATGCAGGTACAGCTGGCGGTGAAGAAGGCAAATGGCATGTTGGCCTTCATAGTGAGAGGATTTGAGTATAGGAGCAGGGAGGTCTCACTGCAGTTGTACAGGGCCTTGGTGAGACCACACCTTGAATATTGTGTACAGTTTTGATTTGCTAATCTGAGGAAGAACATTCTTGCTATTGAGGGAGTGCAGCGAAGATTGACAGACTGATTCCTGGGATGGCAGGACTGACATATGAAGAAAGATTGGATTGACTAGGGGGTTTATATTCACTGGAATTTTGAAGAATGAGAGGGGACCTCATAGAAACACGATGCCTTCATGTTGCAGCCTGTCCAGCTCAATTTCCATTTTTTCACGCATCATTTCCGTTACCGCCTGTGCTTTGCGGTGGATGGGTTGCGTACTGGGAACCAAATGGATCTGCACTTTCGCATCTGAGAAGCTTCCAATGCCTGGCTCGAACAACGTTGGGAACTTGCTCAGAACCTGGGTACATGAGACGTTGTCGATGGACGAAAGCGCTCGGATGTCGTCCTAGTTTCAGCGGATTTTTCCTAGCCAGCTTCTGCCAAACAATGTGGGACCATCCCCTGGCACAATCCACAACGGGAGTTCATGTACTGCTCCATCATAGGAGACTTTGACTTCTGCACTGCCAATTACAGGGATTAGTTCCTTGGTGTAAGTCCTTAGTTTGGTGTGAATGGGGCTGAGCTTGGGCCTGTGTGCTTTTTTTCCCCACAGCCTGTCGAAGGTCTTTTTACTCATTATGGACTGACTTGCCCCCCTGTCCAGTTCCATAGACACTGGAATTCCATTCAGTTCAACTTTCAACATTATTGGTGGACATTTCATAGTGAATGTGAGTACCCACGTACACCTCTGCCTCCTCGGTACGAGTCTCCAATTCAGCGTGATCCACAGTGGATCGATCTTCCTCTGCAACGTGGTGGTTTGCAGGTTTTGCAGGGTTTGCAGCTCATCTGCACATTCGTTGGAGGTGTCCCATTGTTCTGCAACCATTGCACGCATAGTACTTGAAGCGGCATTGATGGGGCCAATGATCACCTCAGTAGCGCCAACAAGATGTTAACTGCCTCACATTAACAATTGATGGCGGACTCTGGGTCAACTGAGGTCGGGCCGCAGCAGCCGGCGTGTATGTTCTGCCCTGTACATTTCTGCTCAAAACCGATGTTACTCTATGCACAGTACTGGCCGAAACCTCTTTACTCTGTGAAATCTGTTTGGTGTTGTCGCTGGTGGACATAAATGCCTGGGCTATCGTTATGGCTTTACTTAGATTCGCAGTTTCGACAGTCAACAGTTTGCGAAGGATTGTCTCATGTCCAATGCCCAGTACAAAAAAGTCTCTGAGCATTTGTTCTAGGAATCCCTCAAACTCACAACGCCCTGTGAGGCGCCTTAGTTCGACGACATAGCTCACCACTTCCTGGTCCTCCATTCGTTGACACGTGTAGAACCGATATCTTGCCATCAAAATGCTTTCCTTAGGATTTATGTGCTCCCAACCAGCATACACAATTCTTCATAAGATTTCTCTGTTGCTTTTGCCGGGGCCAGGAGATTCTTCATGAGGCCATAGGTTGTTGCCCCACAGACAATTAGAAGGATCACCCTTCGTTTGGTAGCAGTTTTGTCCCCTTCCAGCTCGTTGGCCTCAAAGTATTGGTTGAGTCTCTCCACAAAGGCCTCCCAATCATCCCCTTCTGAGAACTTCTCCAGGATACTGACTGTTCTTTGCATTTTTGTTCGTTGTTCGTGGTTGTTCGTTACCTCGTCGCCAATTGGTACACTCATAATAAAGGATGAAACTGAGTACTGTGTACAATGAGCAAGTGTGACCTTAGCTCCTTTAATAAGACTCCAGAGTGCAGATACCTCGTGGGAGGCCTGCTTATACACTGTGCTCCCAAGGGATGCTGGGATCCCTTGGGACTCCAACAGGTGGGCCCTCTGGTGGTCAGGTGTCATGCAGGTTACAAAGGGTTAAATACATAACAGTTTTTGTCTCCCAATCTGAGGAAGGACGTGCTTGCTATTGAGGGAGTGCATTGAAGGTTCACCAGACTAATTCCCGGGATGGCAGGGCTGACATATGAAGAAAGACTGGATCGGCTAGGGTTATACTCACTGGAATTTAGAAGAATGAGAGGGGATCTCATAGAAACATATAAAATTATGACGGGACTGGACAGGTTAGATACAGGAAGAATGTTCCCGATGTTGGTGAAGTCCAGAACCAGGGGTCACAGTCTAAGGATAAGGGGTAAGCCATATAGGACCGAGAGAAGGAGAAACCTCTTCACCCAGAGAGTGGTGAACCTGTGGAATTCTCTACCACAGAAAGTTGTTGAGTCCAGTTTGTTGGATATATTCAAGAGGGAGTTGGATGTGGCCCTTATGGCTAAGGGGATCGGGGGCATGGAGAGAAGGCGGGAGTGGGCTACTGAAGTTGCATGTTCAGCCATGATCATATTGAATGGTGGTGCAGGCTTGAAGGGCCGAATGGCCGACTCCTGCACCTATTTTTTATGTTTCTATTTGACAACACTGACAGAAAGCAAAGTTAGTGAAACATAAGTTGCTAAAATTGTTCTTTCAAATGTGCTCACAGTTCCGCACTGATACCGTCAGTAAAAGAAGGTAAATGAGAGAATGTGCCATGCCTGTCCAATTCCGTCTCAGATTTCTCCACTTACTATTGGTGAAGAGGAAGTTCCAGTCAAGGCTCACGTGGCAGTGACTTTGCACATTTTACTATCTCAGCCATCACACTGAAAATACATAACAGGAAGCACCGATTAAATAGATGTTTCTTTCTTCAGAAAGTAAAGTTAAATGATCAGTCCATTAAGAATCAATTTGAAACATGGGATGTATTTAATGAGTGAATATTGTGTTAGCCGTGTCTCAGTTGTTGGACTCTCGCCTCTGAGTCAGAAGGTGAGTGCAGGACCCATTCCAGGGACTTGAGCACTAAATCCAGGCTGACACTCCCAGTGCAGTGCTGAGGGAGTGCTGTACAGTCAGAGGTGCCATCGTTCGGAAGAGATGTTAAACCGATGCCCCGTCTGCTCTCTCAGGTGCATGTAAAAGATCCCACGGCCACTATTTCGAAGAAGAGCAGGGGAGTTCTCCCTGGTGACCTGACCAATATTTATCCCTCAACCAACATCACTAAAAAATAAATTATCTCCTCATGTATCACTCTGCTGTTTGTGGGAGCTTGCAGTGCACAAATTGGCTTCCGCATTTCCTACATTACAACAGTGACTGCACTTCAAAAAACGTCAATGGATGTGAAGCGTTTGGGACGTCTCAAGCTTATGAAAAGTGCTGTAAAAATGCAAATTGACTGCCGCGTTTGGTCAGTAATGTTTGCCCACTGCATGCAATCCTGTGATTTGTTCTCAATCCCACTTGTCATCATCATAGGCAGTCCCTCGGAATTGGGGAAGACTTGATTGCACTCTAAAAATGAGTCCTCAGGTGGCTGAACAGTCCAATACGAGAACCACAGTCCCTGTCACAGGAGATAGTCTTTGAGGAAAAGGATGGGTGGGATTGGTTTGCCGCACGCTCCTTCCGCTGCATGCGCTTGGTTTCTGCATGCTCCCGGCGATGAGACGAGGTGCTCAGTGGCCTCCGGATGCACTTCCTCCACTTAGGGTGGTCTTTGGCCAGGGACTCCCAGGTGTCAGTGGAGATGTTGCACTTTATCCGGGAGACTGTGAGGGTGTACTTAGAAACATAGAAAATAGGTGCAGGAGTAGGCCATTCGGCCCTTCGAGCCTGCACCGCCATTCAATAAGATCATGGCTGATCATTCCCTAAGTACCTCTTTCCGGCTTTCTCTCCATACGCCTTGATCTCTTTAGCCGTAAGGGCCATATATAACTCCCTCTTGAATATATCCAATGAACTGGCATCAACAACTCTCTGCGGCATGGAATTCCACAGGTTAACAACTCCCTGAGTGAACAAGTTTCTCCTCATCTCAGTCCTAAATGGCCTACCCCTTATCCTAAGACTATGTCCCCTGGTTCTGGACTTCCCCAACATCGGGAACATTTTTCCCGCATCTAACCTGTCCAGTCCCGTCAGAATCTTAGACGTTTCTACGAGATCCCCGCTCATCCTTCTAGACTCCAGTGAACAAAGGCCCAGTTGATCCAGTCTCTCCTCATATGTCAGTCGAGCCATCCCTGGAATCAGTCTGGTGAACCTTCGCTGCACTCCCTCAATAGCAAGAATGTCCTTCCTCAGATTGGGAGTCCAAAACTGAACACGATATTCCAGGTGAGGCCTCACCAAGGCCCTGTACAACTGCAGTAAGACTTCCCTGCTCCTATACTCTAATCCCCTAGCTATGAAGGCCAACATACCATTTGCCTTCTTCACCGCCTGCTGTACCTGTATGCCAACTTTCAATGACTGATGAACCATGACACCCAGGTCCCCTTTTCCTAATCTGCCACGATTCAGATAATATTCTGCCTTCGTGTTTTTGCCCCCAAAATGGATAACCTCACATTTATCCACATTATACTGCATCTGCCATGCATTTGTCCACTCACCTAACCTGTCCAAGTCACCCTGCAGCCTCTTAGCATCCTCCTCACAGCTCACACCACCACCCAGTTTAGTGTCATCTGCAAACTTGGAGATATTACACTCAATTCCTTCATCTAAATCGTTAATGTATATTGTAAAGAGCTAGAGTCCCAGCACTGAGCCCTGCGGCACTCCACTAGTCACTGTCTGCCATTCTGAACAGGACCCGTTTATCCCGACTCTCTGCTTCTTGTCAGCCAACCAGTTCTTTATCCACGTCAGTACATTATCCCCAATACCATGTGCTTTGATTTTGCACACCAATCTCTTGTGCGGGATCTTGTCAAAAGCCTTTTGAAAGTCCAAATACACCACATCCACTGGTTCTCCCTTGTCCACTCTACTAGTTACATCCTCAAAAAATTGCAGAAGATTCGTTAAGCATGATTTCCCTTTCATAAATCCATGCTGACTTGGACCGATCCTGTCACTGCTTTCCAAATGTGCTGCTATTTCATCCTTAATGATTGATTTCAACATTTTCCCCACTACTGATGTCAGGCTAACCAGTCTATCATTATCTGTTTTCTCTCTCCCTCCTTTTTTAAAAAGTGGCATTACATTAGCTACCCTCCAGTCCACAGGAACTGATCCAGAGTTGATCAACTGTTGGAAAATGATCACCAATGCATCCACTATTTCTAGGGCCATTTCCTTAAGTACTCTGGGATGCAGACTATCAGGCCCCGGGGATTTATCGGCCTTCAATCTCATCAATTTCCCTAACACAATTTCCCGCCTAATAAGGATTTCCTTCAGTTCCTCCTTCTCACTAGACCCACTAACCCCTTGTACATTCGGAATGTTATTTGTGTCTTCGTTCGTGAAGACAGAACCAAAGTATTTGTTCAATTGGTCTGCCATTTCTTTGTTCCCCATTATAAATTCACCTGAATCCGACTGCAAGGGACCTATGTTTGTCTTCACTAATCTCTTTATCTTCACATATTTATAGAAGCTTTTGCAGTCAGCTTTTATGTTCCCTGCAAGCTTCCTCTTATAATCTATTTTCCCCCTCTTAATTAAACCCTTAGTCCTCCTCTATTGAATTCTAAATATCTCCCAGTCCTCAGGTTTGTTGCTTTTTCTGGCCGATTTATATGCCTCTTCTTTGGTTTTAACACTATCCTTAATTTCCCTTGTTAGCCACGGTTGAGCCACCTTTCCCGTTTTGTTTTTACTCCAGACAGGGATATATAATTGCTGAAGTTCATCCATGTGATCTTTAAATGTTTGCCATTGGTTATCCACCGTCAACCCTTTAAGTATCCTTTGCCAGTCTAGTCTAGCCAATTCACGCCTCATACCGTCAAAGTTACCTTTCCTCAAGTTCAGGACCCTAGTTTCCGAACTAACTGTGTCACTCTCCATCTTAATAAAGAATTCTACCATATTATGGTCACTCTTCCCCAAGGGGCCTCTGCTAATTAGTCCCTTCTCATTACACATCACCCAGTCTAGGATGGCCAGCTCTCTGATTGGTTCTTCGACATATTGGTCTAGAAAACCATCCCTCATATACTCCTCCACAGTATTGCTACCAGTTTGGTTAGCCCAATGAATATGTAGATTAAAGTCACCCATGATAACTGCTGTACCTTTATTGCACACATCCCTTATTTCTTGTTTGATGCTGTCCCCAACCTCACTGCAACTGTTTGGTGGTCTGTACACAACTCCCATTAGCGTTTTCTGCCCTTTGGTATTCCGCAGCTCCACCCATACCGATTCCACATCATCCAGGCTAATGTCCCTCCTTACTATTGCATTAATTTCCTCTTTAACCAGCAATGCCACCCCGCCTCCTTTTCCTTTCTGTCTATCCTTCCTAAATGTTGAATACCTCTGTATGTTGAGTTCCCAGCCTTGGTCACCCTGGAGCCATGTCTCCGTGATGCCAATTACATCATATCCGTTAACTGCTATCTGCACAGTTAATTCGTCCACCTTATTCCGAATACTTCTCGCATTGAGGCACAGAGCCTTCAGTCTTGTCTTTTTAACACACTTTGCCCCTTTAGAATTTTGCTGTAATGTGGCCCTTTTTGTTTTTTGCCTTGTGTTTCTCTGCCCTCCACTTTTACTATTCTCCTTTCTATCTTTTGCTTCTGTCTCCATTTTATTTCCCTCTGTCTCCCTGCATAAGTTCCCATCCCCTTGCCATGTTAGTTTAACTCCACCAGAGGGCTTAACCCCTGGAGTCCCAAGGGATCCCACAATCCCCTGGGAGCACCTGTATATAAGGAGGCCTCACAGGCTGGAAAGGCACTCTGAGATCTGCAATAAAGAACTACGGTCACATCTTACTTTCAGCTTGCAGTATCTAGACTGACTCTTTATTCAAGACATAACAACTGGCGACAAGATACAAATGATGAACGCCAGTGCAACAATGCAGAAAACCGTGGGCATCCTGGAGAAATTTTCAGAGGGAGATGATTGGGAAACCTTCGTGGAGCGACTCGACCAATACTTCGTGGCCAACGAGCTGGAAGGAGAAGCGAACGCTGCCAAACGAAGTGCGATCCTTCTCACCGTTTATGGGGCACCAACATATGGCCTCATGAAAAATCTGCTCGCTGCAGCGAAACCCAGAGACAAGTCATACGATGAGTTGTGCACACCGGTCCGGGAGCATCTAAACCTGAAGGAAAGCGTTCTGATGGCGACGTATCGGTTCTACACGTACAAGAGGTCTGAAGGCCAGGAAGTGTCGAGTTATGTCACCAAGCTAAGGCGCCTTGCAGGACATTGCGAATTTGAAGGACACTTGGAACACATGCTCAGGGACTTCTTTGTACTTGGCATTGGCCATGAAGTAATGCTTTGCATACTTTTGACTGTAGAGACCTCAACCGTGAGTAAAGCCATAGCGATAGCCCAGGCGTTTATCTCCACCAGTGACAATGCCAAACAAATTTCTCAGCACACAAGTACTGCTGCAAGTACTGTGAACAAAGTAACGTTGTTTTCGAATCGAAATGTACAGGGCAGGACTTACACACCTGTAGCTGCATGTCCGCTGATTACTCAGAGTCCATCATCAAGGGTGGTGAATCCTTGTAACGTTTCCTTTGCCCACCTTTGGCTCGTTTGCCATGAGGAGGTTCCGAGTAGAGTGCTTGCTTTGGGAGTCTTGTATCTGGCATGCAAACAATATGGCCTGCCCAGCGGACCCGATCAAATGTGATCAGTGCTTCAATGCTGGATATGTTGGCCTGGTCGAGGGTTAATGTTGGTGCGTTGTGTCCTCCCAGGGAATTTGTAGGATCTTGCGGAGACATCGTTGGCGGTATTTCTCCAGCGACTTGAGGTGTCTACTGTACATGGTCCATGTCTCTGAGCCATACAGGAGGGCGGGTATTACTACAGCCCTGTAGACCATGAGTTTGGTGGCAGATTTGAGGGCCTGGTCTTCAAACATACTTTTCCTCAGGCGGCCGAAGGCTGCACTGGTACACTGGGGGCGGTGTTGAATCTTGTCGTCAATGTCTGCTCTTGTTTATAAGAGGCTCCTGAGGTATAGGAAATGGTCCATGTTGTCCAGGGCCATGGCTTGGCTCTTGATGACTGGGGCAGTGCTGTGTGGCGGGAACATGTTGGTGGAGGACCTTTGTCTTACGGATGTTTAGTATAAGGCCCATGCTTTCGTACACCTCAGTAAGTACGTTGACTATGACTTGGAGTTCGGCCTCTGTGTGTGCACAGACGCAGGCGTCGTCCGCGTACTGTAGCTCGACGATGGAGGTTGGGGTGGTTTTGGACCTGGCCTGGAGACGACGAAGGTTGAACAGGTTCCCACTGGTTCTGTAGTTTAGTTCCACTCCAGCGGGGAGCTTGTTGATTGTGAGGTGGAGCATGGCAGTGAGGAAGATTGAGAAGAGGATTGGAGAGATGACGCAGCCCTGTTTGACCCCGGTCTGGACGTGGATTGGGTCTGTAATGGATCCGTTGGTAAGGATCACAGCCTGCATGTCATCGTGAAGCAGGCAGAGGATGTTGACGAACTTTTGGGGGCATCCGAAACGGAGGAGGACGCTCCATAGACCCTCGCGGTTGACAGTGACAAAGGCCTTTGTAAGGTCGAAGAAGGCCATGTATAAGGGCTTGTGCTATTCCTTGCATTTTTCCTGCAGCTGTCGCACTGTAAAAATCATGTCCGTTGTGCCCCGTAGGGAACAAAATCTGCACTGAGACTCCAGGAGGAGCTCCTCAGCCACAGGGAGAAGACGGTTGAGGAGGATTCTGGCGACGACTTTCCCAGTGGTTGACAACCATTCAATCCCACTCACTATGTAACCCAAGATCCTATTTGACCTTATTTACTGCTGTCACCCACCATGCAGGCAGTGTGCTGACAGGGGAGTGAGCAATAGGTGGTCTGGCAGGATACAAGCCTATTTTCAGACTGCTATGGGTTAACCGCTGGTTTGTGGCTGCTCAGTTGTGCTTGGTGCCGGCATTGGTGAGGGCTTGGTGGGTGAGATCAAACGTGCTAAAAGGGACTTCCTCATCTGAAGCTGGCTGGTGGCCTTGTCAAGTATCACAAGTATTTTTATTTTCTTTGTTAACCCCAAATTTAAGAAGGAGGCAAATAGAAGTAGCGAGCGACCGTCGCAGTTCCAGAGTCGGTGATCGGCTGTCAAAGAGGTCTGGGTGCTGAAGGAGTGATGAGAACGCTGTGCATTGTGTTTTGAGCTCTCACACTGACTGTCTTGGCAGAACGTACATATTCTCCGAGGGGAAGCAGGAACCCATTATCTTAACATTATACCGTTTTAGTAAAATAATTAACATTGTAGAAATAACTGGATCTCGCTGAAACCTGGGAAGAATCAGTTCTTTTGTCCCATACTGAAGTCTAGAACCGAGTGTGGCATGCGTGTGTTGTTACGTTTGCGTGTATGTGTGTATAGTTTAATTATCTTTGTATATAAGAAGATTTTGTAGTACAGTATATGAGGTCACATATTACTTGGAAAATAACAATCTAAATGTGGTAGAAGAGTAAAGTGATCTCAGAGTACAAATATACAAATCACTAAAAGGAATGACGCAGGTTAATAAGGCCATAGAAAAGTAACCAAGTACTAGGGTTTATTTCTAGAGGGATAGAATTGAAAAGTAGGGAAGTTATACTAAACTTGTATCGAACCGTGGTTAGACCACACGTGAAGTACTGCGTACAGTTCTGGTCACTATATCATAAAAAGGCTATAGAGGCACTGGAGAGGGTGCAGAGAAGATTTACAAGGATGATACCAGAAATGTGAGGTTATACCTGTTGCGGAAAAATATTTCCGAGACTGTATAATATATATAAAGATAGGTTTATTAAATTGGAGACAAAGCTTTTGGAGAAGTGTTAAAGACCCCTGTCTTTGAACCATCTTCTCAAATTGGTATCTGCAGTGAAGTCCTTTTATCTTACAAATTACATCACTTTACAACACATGCTTTAGCACTACAAAGCTTTGACTTATCGAAGGCTAAGCTTTTGATATATAACCCATCCTGCATTGTGACAGGGCAGTATAAACAAGTGCAGGCTTTTGACACCGGTATAAACAAACATACCTAGCACTTAACTCTCTAGTGTTCATTATCTCACTTTCCAATCTCCATTAACTCAAGGCCAGCATGCCTTAAAGTCTAACTGTTTAAAGCATAATGCATCAGTAGGGGATGCTCCAACATACCTATCAGGAAAGGATGAACAGGCTGGGTCTCTTGAAAAGAGAAGGCTGAGTGGTGACCAAATGGAGGTCTTTAAAATGATGAAAGGTTTTGATAGAGTAGACACAGAGAGAGTGTTTCCACTTTGGAAGATCAATACTAGAGGCAATCAATATAAAGATAGTCACCAAGAAATAAGATAGGGAATTTAGAAGGAAAGGCTTTACCCAGAGAGTGGTGCGAATATGGAACCCGCGACCACAGGGAGTGGTTGAAGCAAATAGTATCGATGCATTTAAGGGGAGGCTAGAGAAGCATATAAGGGAGAAGGGCATAGAGGGTTATGCTGATAGATTTAGATGAGGAAAGACGGGAGGAGGCTCGAGTGGAGCATAAACGCCGGCATGGACTGGATGGGCCGAATGGCCTCTTTCTATTCTATGTCTCTCACTGGAAACTGAGAAGGATCAGTTCTTTCATACCATACTGAAGACGAGAAGCAATTGGGACCCTGCCACACCTTTATATTTAATATTGTGTGTGTGTGTGTGTGTGTGTGTGAGTGTGTGTGTGTGAGTGTGTGTGTGTGTGTGTGTGAGTGTGTGTGTGTGTGAGTGTGTGTGTGTGTGAGTGTGTGTGTGTGTGTGTGTGTGTGAGTGTGTGTGTGTGTGTGTGTGAGTGTGTGTGTGTGTGAGTGTGTGTGTGAGTGTGTGTGTGAGTGTGTGAGTGTGTGTGTGTGTGTGTGAGTGTGAGTGTGTGTGTGAATGTGTGTGTGTGTGAGTGTGTGTGTGAGTGTGTGTGTGAGTGTGTGTGTGAGTGTGAGTGTGTGTGTGTGTGTGAGTGTGTGAGTGTGTGTGTGAGTGTGTGTGAGTGAGTGTGTGAGTGTGTGTGTGTGTGTGTGTGTGTGAGTGTGTGTGTGTGTGTGTGTGTGTGTGAGTGTGTGTGTGTGTGAGTGTGTGTGAGTGTGTGTGTGTGAGTGTGAGTGTGAGTGTGAGTGTGAGTGTGAGTGTGAGTGTGTGTGTGTGTGTGTGTGTGTGTGAGTGTGTGTGTGTGTGTGTGTGTGAGTGTGTGTGTGTGTGTGAGTGTGAGTGTGTGTGTGAATGTGTGTGTGTGTGAGTGTGTGTGTGAGTGTGTGTGTGAGTGTGTGTGTGAGTGTGTGTGTGAGTGTGAGTGTGTGTGTGTGTGTGTGAGTGTGTGTGTGTGTGTGTGAGTGTGTGTGAGTGTGTGTGTGAGTGTGTGTGAGTGTGTGTGAGTGAGTGTGTGAGTGTGTGTGTGTGTGTGTGAGTGTGTGTGTGAGTGTGTGTGAGTGTGTGTGTGAGTGTGTGAGTGTGTGTGTGTGTGTGTGTGTGTGAGTATGTGAGTGTGTGTGTGTGAGTGTGTGTGTGTGTGAGTGTGTGAGTGTGTGTGTGTGTGAGTGTGTGTGTGTGTGAGTGTGTGTGTGTGAGTATGTGAGTGTGTGTGTGTGAGTGTGTGTGTGTGTGTGTGTGTGTGTGTGTGTGTGTGCATGGGTTAATTACCTTTGAAAATAAGAAGATTCTGCAATACAGTGTATGAGTAAATTGAGACATGACAGATTAGAAAGCTATGGTTAGACCACAGCTGGAGTGCTGTATTTAATTCTACCCATTTCTGGCCATTTATTTCATTGCTGTTTGTGGGACCTTTTCCCCACATGACAACAGTGACTACACTTCAAAAGTACTTCATTGGTTGTAAAGCGTTTGGGACGTTCTGCAGTTGTGAAAGATACCACATAAATGCAAGTCTTTCTTTTGTCTTCTTTTGTTTTAAGGGCAGTATACTCTGATGGGATAAACATCGCTCCAGGAAATAGCACAGACAGGGGGTGTAGAACGACCTCCGATGCTGCAGCCTCTCTGGTTCAATTTCTTTCCTCTGTGCAATGGGCTGGACGCACTCCAACCCACTTCCTATTGAGTGTGATGACACAGCACACAACTGCCCATAATTCAGCACCATTTCAGATCGACACTAGGATGTCAGAAAGCACAGGATGTGTTGTGGTTCCTCCAGGGAATGTCTGACTGTTGAGCTTGGTTAATTGTTCACATGATATTTATGTGTCCTCACAGGTTTCAGTGCGAATGGCTGGAGCATGGAGACTCTGGATAGGGTGACAGCGAGGGAAGGGAAGGTGACTGTTCTGTTCTGTAAGTTCACTCACCCTCACCCTGGATATAAAGGCAACATCACCGCCACATGGATGAGATATAAGGAAGTGTATTTTAGTTACACAAGTTATACGTCACTAAACCCAGTGTGTTATGTATGTAAACATTACCAATGTGTAAAACCAGGGGCGCACCTTGGGAGACCCAAGGGTCACCTGCACACCCTGGGCAAGCAGGTATAAAAGGCAGTCTACCATGCTGTCTCCTTACTCTGGAGTTAAAATAAAGAGACCAAGGTCACAACAGTTTGAGCTTAAGATGCACAGTCTTATGAAGTTATTCTAAACATAACAATTGGCGACGAGTAACAGATCACGAACTTTCACGCAGTTATGGCTGCCGTTGGTACTCTTGAGAGATTTGTTGAGGGTGATGATTGGGAAGCATTCGTTGAGCGTCTTGACCAGTACTTCATGGCCAATGAGCTGGAAAAGGAAAAAACTGCGGTCAAGTGCAGGGCGATTCTCCTCACCGCTTGCGGGTCCACGATATATGGCCTCATCAACAATCTACTCGCTGTGACGAAACCAACTGAGAAGAGATATGAAGAGCTGTGCACGCTGGTTCGGGAACACCTCAAGCTGAAGGAAAGCATCTTAATGGCCAGGTATCGCTTTTAGATGCATCACCGCTCCGAGGGCCAGGACGCGGCGAGCTATGTCGTCGACCTAAGACACCTTGCGGGACAGTGCGTATTTGCTGGATTTTGCGGGGAAGTGTTGCGGGACTTTTGCATGCTTGGAATCGGCCATGAGGTCATTCTTCGCAAACTGCTGTCTGCTGAATCCCTAGATCTGAGCAAGGCCATCACGATAGCCCAGGCTTTTATGTCCACGAACGATAACACTAAACAGATATCATTGCAGCATCAGAACTCACCGGCAAGTACTGTGAATAAAATAACACCTTCAGCAGGCAGAACTGTACATGGCAGGGCTACACGCCCGCAGAGGCCAGACCTAGGATGGCTCAGAGCCCGCCGGCGTGAATGCGAATCCATTAGCACCATGTTGGCGCTGCGGGGGTAATCATCGAGCCCATCAATGTCGATTCAACCACTACGTGTGCAAGGGCTGTGGAACAATGGAGCACCTCCAGTGAATGTGCAGGCGTGCTGTGACTCACCACATGGCAGAGTCGGCAGAAGATGACCGATCCGGCGCGGATCACGCTGAACAAGTTAGAGAGGCAACTCAACCCGAGGCTGAAGAGGAAGTGTATGTACACATCTTCACCACCAAAAGCCCTCCGATAATGTTAAAAGTCAAATTAAACGGCATTCCAGTTTCCATGGAATTGGACACGGGGGCGAGTCAGTCAATTATGAGCCAGAAGGCTTTTGAGAAGCTGTGGGGCAACAAGGCCCAAAGGCCAAAACTAAGCCCGATCCACACCAAGCTGCGCACTTACACCAAAGAGCTCATACCAGTCATTGGCAGTGCGGCAGTGAAGGTAACGTATAATGGAGCTGTGCATGATTTACCACCATGGATTGCATCAGGCGATGGCCCAATGCTGTTCGGCAGAAGCTGGCTAGGAAAGATCCGATGGAACTGGGACGACATCAAAGCACTGTCTTCGGAGGATGACGCCTCGAATGTCCAAGTGCTAAACAAATTCCCGTCGTTATTCAAGCCAGGCATCGGCAATTTCACAGGCACCAAAGTGCAGGTCCATCTAGTCCCTGATGCACAACCCGTTTATCACAAGGCCCGAGCGGTTCCATACATGATGCGAGAGAAAGTCGAGATCGAGCTGGACAGACTTCAACGAGAGGGGATCATATCGCCAGTCGAGTTCAACAGTGGGCCAGTCCAATAGTGCCGGTATTGAAGAGCGATGGGACGGTCAGAATCTGCAGGGACTACAAGGTAACGATCAACCGAGTCTCATTACAGGACCAGTACCCACTACCCGAGAGAAGAGGTACATTTGTCGTGTGAATCTCAAGGGCAAAGGGAAAGGAAAATTTAAACTCAAGCCTGGTGTTATTGAGATAAGAGGTAAGGAATAATTCAAAAGCAAAATTCTGCAGATCTGAAATAAAACAGAAAATGCTGGAAATGCTCTGCAGGTCAGGCAGCATCTGTGGAGAGAGAAACAGAGTTAACCTTTCAGGTCAATGACCTTTTGTCAGAACTGCTTAAAGTTAGAGACAGGATAGTGCCGGCCCACAAAGACCTATCCAGCCGAATCCCACTTTCCAGCTCTAGGTCTGTCGCCTGTAGGTTACAGCACTTCAAGTGCACATCCAAATACTTTTTAAATGTGGTGAGGGTTTCTGCCTCTACCACCCTTTCAGGAAGTGAGCTCCACACCCCCACCACCCTCTGGCTGAAGACATTTCCCCTCATATCTCCTCTAAATCTCCCCCCAATTATTTAAATCTATGCCCCCTGGTTGTTGACTCCTTTGCTAAGGGAAATAGGTCCTTCCTATCCACTCTATCTATCCCCTCATAATTTTGTATATCTCAATAAGGTCCCCCCTCAGCCTTCTCTGTTCCAAAGAAAACAAACCCAGCTTATCCAATCTTTCCTCATAGCTCAAATTCTCCAGTCCATGCAACATCCTCGTAAATCTCCTCTGTACCCTCTCTAGTGCAATCACATCTTTCCTGTAATGTGGTGACCAGAACTGCATGCAGTACTCTAGCTGTGTCCTAACTAGTGTTTTATACAGTTCACGCATAACCTCCCTGCTCATATTCTATGCCTTGGCTAATAATGGCATAAATATGCCTTCTTAACAACCTTATCTACCTGGCCTGCTACCTTCAGGGATCTGTGGACCTGCACTTCAAGATCCCTTTGTTCCACTACACTTCTCAGTGTCCTACCATCTAATGTGTATTCCCTTGCCTTGACCTTCCTAAATGCATTACATCACACTTCATATAATCATAGAAATTTACAGCACGGAAGGAGGCCATTTCGGCCCATCATGTCTGTGTCAGCCAACCGAGTGCTATCCAGCCTAATCCCACTTTCCAGCTCTAGGTCCGTAGCCCTGTAGGTTACTGCACTTTAAGTGCACATCCAAGTACTTTTTTAATGTGGTGAGGTTTTCTGCCTCTACCATCCTTTCAGGTAGTGAGTTCCAGACCCCCACCATTTTCTGGGTAAAGAAATAAATTTCCCTTCATAGCTCCGCTGAACCTCCCCCCAATTATGTTAAATCTATGCCCCCTGGTTGTTGACCCCTCTGTCAAGGGAAATAGGTCCTTTCTATCCACTCTATCCAGGCCTCTCATAATTCTATACACCTCAACAAGTCTCCACTAAGCCTCCTCTGTTCCAAAGAAAACATAGTTAGCAACTCCAATCTTTCCTCATAGCCAAAATTCTCCAGTCCAGGCAACATTTTTGTAAATCTTCTCTGCGCTCTTTCCAGTGCAATCACATCCTTTCTTTAATTTGGTGACCAGAACTGCACACAGTACTCCAGCAGCGGCCTAACCGTGTTTTATACAGTTCAAGCATATCCTCTTTGCTCTGGTATTCCATGCCTCGACTAATAAAGGCAAGTATTCCATATATCTTCTTAACCACCTTATCTACCTGGCCTGCTATCTTTAGGGATCTGTGGACCTGCACTCCAAGGTCCTTTTGTTCTTCTACACTTTTCAGTGTCGCACCATTTAACGTGTATTCCCTTTCCTTGTTAGACCTCCCCAGATGCATTACCTCACATTTATCTGGATTAAATTCCATTTGCCATTGTTCTGCCCACCTGACCAGTACATTGATATCTTCCTGCACTCAGCAGCTTTCTTCTTCAAAATCACCACTCAGTCTATTTTAGTGTCATCTGCAAACTTCGTAATCATACCCCCAGCATTTAAGTCCAAGTCATTGATATATACCACAAAAAGCAAAGAACCAAGCACTGAGCCCTGCGGAACCCCATTGGATACAGCCATCCAGTCACAAAAACACCCATCAACCATTACCCTTTGCTTCCTCCCTCTGAGCCAATTTTGGATCCAACTTGCCACTTTGCCCTGTATCCCATGGACTATTACGTTCAAGACCAGTCTGCTATGTGGGACCTTATCAAGAGATTTGCTAAAATCCATATACACTACATCATACGCACTGCCCTCATCGACCCTCCTGGTTACCTTCTCGAAAAATTCAATTAAGTTAGTCAGACACGTCCTTCCCTTAACAACTCCAAGCTGACTGTCCTTGATTAATCCATGTCTTTCCAAATGAAGATTTATCCTGTCCCTCAGGAATTTTTCCAATAACTTTCCCACCTCCAAGGTTAGGCTGACTGGCCTGTAATTACTTGGTCTATCCCTTTTTAAACAAAGGTACAACATTAGCAGTCCTCCAGTCCTCTGGCACCATATCTGTAGCCAGAGAGGACTGGAAAATTATGGTCAGAGCCTCTGCTATTTCCTCTTTTGTTTCATTCAACAGTCTAAGATACATTTCATCCGGACCTGGGGATTTATTCACTTTCAAAGCTGCTAAGCCCTTAATACTTCCTCTCATTACACTTATTTCATCGAATATTTCACACTCCTCCGATTGCAATGTCTGCATCATCCCTTTCTTTTGTGAAAACAGATACGAAATATTCATTAAGAACCCAACCCACATCTTCTGCCTCCACATACCTTTATGGTCTCTAATAGACCTCACTCTTTCTCTAGTTACCCTCTTGCTCTTAATGTATTGATAAAAAATCTTTGGGTTTTCCTTGATTTTACTTTCCTAATATCCTTTTAAATTGCACCCCTGCAATTACCCCTCCAGGGTTTCTGCAGTAATGAGCCCTTGGTATCTGTCATAAGCTCCCTTTTTCTCTTTATCCTACCTTGTATGTCCCTTGATATCCAGGGGCTCTAGTTTTGTTAATCCCACCCTTTTTCTTTAAGGAACATACTTGCTCTGAATCCTCAGGATCTCCTCCTTGAATGCCTCCCACTGCTCTGACACTGATTTACGTTCAAGTAGCTGTTTACAGTCCACTTTGGTTAAATCACCTCTCAGCTAAGCAAAATTGGCTTTTCCACAATTTGAGAACTTTTACTCCTGGTCTATCTTTGTCCTTTTCCATAAGTACCTTAAATCCAACTGAATTATGATCACTTGCACCAAAATGCTCTGCCACTGATAGCCCTTCTTTCTGCCCAGTTTCATTGTCCCAGCTTCCAGTATCCTGGATAACCATGTGTGCAGGAAATGTTGTCAGCTGGAGGAGGTTGAGCTTCAAGTTTCGGAGCTTGAGTAGAGCTGGATTCACTGCGGTGCATCCGTGAGGCTGAAAGATACGTGGTGGCATGTTTTAGGAGGTGGTCACTCCACAGCGTAAGGGTGTTCAGGCAGAGTGGGAATGGGTGACCGCCAGACAGACAAGGAGGACCAGGCAGATAATGCAGGAGTCCCCTGAGTGCATCTTGCTCTCCAACCTCAGTACTGAATACTGGTGAGGGCAATGGTTCCTCTGGCCAGAGTCAAGTCCACGGCACGACCTGTGGCTCAGCTGTGCAGCAGGAGAGGAGGAAGATCGGGAAAGTAATAGTGGTAGCGGATTCGATAGTTAGGGGAACAGTCAGGCGTTTCTGCGGCTGCAGAGGTGATTCCAGGATGGTATGTTGCGTCTTGTGCCAGGGTCAAGGATGTCACTGAACGGCTCCAGGTCATTCTAAGGGGGGAGGGTGAACAGCCAGAGGTTGTGGTCCATATTGGGATTCATGATGTTACACTCATAATAAATGGTCAGACTGATTACTGTGTGTAATGAGCAAGTATGACCTTAGCTCCTTTATTAAGATTCCAGAGTGCAGGTACCTCATGGGATGCTGGGATCCCTTGGGACTCCAACATGTAGGCCCTCTGGTGGTCAGGTGTGATGCAGGTTACAAGGGGTTAAATATATAACATCACTCCCCCGTGAAGTTAACAGAACACTTATTTACAAGGTGAGACGATCTGGGGCTTTGCGCTCCCTTGTCGATCATCTCGGTACAAATGCTGGTGTGGGTGGGTTGGTCAGTTCTTCACTGGACTGTTGGGCAGCCGGCCTTGCAGGGCTGCTGGGGATGATGAGTTCGGTTTCGTGGTCAACTGTGATGTCAGTTGCCACTTGTGTGTGTTGGAAGGTCAAAGTTGGTGGTGTCCTCTTCAGGTTGTGCATAGCTGTTGGTGAACCACAATTTGATTTGGTCCAAGTGTTTTCTGTGCATTTGTCCATTGGTCAGTTTGACCTGAAACATCCTACTCCTCTCTTTGGCTGTGACCGTGCCAGCGAGCCATTTGGGACCATGCCCATAATTGAGCATAAACACAGGATCATTGATCTCAATATCGCGTGACAAATTTGTGTGGTCATGGTACACACTTTGTTGTTGCCGCTTGCCCTCCATGTGATCATGTTGATCAGGGTGGACAAGGGAGAGCCTTGTTTTAAGCGCTCTTTTCATGAGCAGCTCGGCTGGGGGAATCCCGGTAAGTGAGTGGGGTCTGGTGCGGTAGCTGAGCAGTCCTCGGGACAAGTGGGCCTGCAGGGAGCCTTCCAACACACGTTTCAAGCTTTGCTTGATGGTCTGAACTGCCCGTTCTGCCTGGCCATTGGATGCGGGCTTGAGCGGGGCAGATATGACATGTTTGATCCCGTTGCGGGTCATGAATTCCTTGAATTCAACACTGGTGAAGCACTGTCCATTGTCCTGACTAGGACATCATGCAAGCTGTGCGTAGCAAACATGGCTCGTAAGCTTTCAACGGTGGCCATAGATGTCCATTTTGAGTAAGCGTCCACGACAACCAAAAACATTTTGCCTAGGAATGGCCCTGCATAGTCTACATGGATCCTCGACCACGGTTTGGATGGCCATGACCACAAACTTAGCGGTGCCTCTCTGGGTGCCTTGCTCAACTGAGAGCAAGTGTTGCACTGGCGCACGCATGACTATAAATCTAAGTCGATGCCAGGCCACCATACATGGGATCTGGCTATGGCTTTCATCATTACGATGACTTCTTTCTGCCCAGTTTCATTGTCCCAGCTTCCAGTGTCCTGGATAACCATGTGTGCAGGAAATGTTGTCAGCTGGAGGAGGTCGAGGTTCAAGTTTCGGAGCTTGAGCAGCAGCTGGATTCACTGCGGTGCATCTGTGAGGCTGAGAGATATGTGGTGGCATGTTTCAGGAGGTGGTCACTCCGCAGCCTAAGGGTGTTCAGGCAGAATGGGAATGGGTGACCGCCAGACAGATAAGGAAGACCAGGCAGGTAATGCAGGAGTCCCCTGCGTGCATCTTGCTGTGCAGTTCGCAAATGAATGTGTCTCTGCTTTTCTTGGACAAGACTATGCGATTGCCCCACAAAAGATAGTCTGTCTGTAGGGACAACTCATCTTTGCATCTGTGGAGTGGCTTAATCGCTTCCTGCATCTCCACTGGGACACTGGACCAGCTCCCATGGAGGACACAGTTTTTTACCAAGGGCCGTAAAGGATCCTGGCTGGTCCAGGTCCTGATCTGACGGGCCGTAACTGGGGATTTCTCGTACTCAAATGCCTCCATGACCATGAGTAAGTCCGCTGGCTGTGCCATTTCCACCCTGCTGTGCCCAGTTTGTGGCGGATTACATAGTTGTATACCGACAGCGTGAGCGCCCATCTTTGGATGCAGGCAGAGGCATTGGTATTAATCCCTTTGCTCTTCGAGCATAGCGATATGAGCGGCTTGTGGTTAGTTTCAAGCTCGAACTTAAGGCCAAATAAGTACTGGTGCATTTCTTTTACCCCGTAAACGCATGCCAGAGCCTCTTTTTCAACCACGCTGTAGGCCCTTTCGGCCTTGGACAAACTCCTGGATGTATAGGCAACCGATTGTAAAATTCCCGATTCATTAGACTGTTGTAACACACAACCCGACCCCGTATGACGACGCATCGCAAGCTAACACCAATCGTTTACATGAGTTATACAGGACAAACAGTTTGTTAGAACATAATAAGTTTCTGGCTTTCTGAAACATAGAAACATAGAAAATAGGTGCAGGAGTAGGCCATACGGCCCTTTGAGCCTGCACCACCATTCAATAAGATCATGGCTGATCATTCACCTCAGTACCCTTTTCCTGCTTTCTCTCCATACCACTTGATCCCTTTTGCTGTAAGGGCCATATCTCATGCCCTCTTGAATATATCCAATGAACTGGCATCAACAACTCTCTGCGGTAGGGAATTCCACAGGTTATCAACTCTCTGAGTGAAGAGTTTCTCCTCATCTAAATGGCTTACCCCTTATCCTTAAAGGCAGCCTCTTGTGAATTCCTCCATACCCAGTCATCTTCCTTGCACAGTAGCGCATGTAGGGGTTCTAGCAGGGTGCTTAACCCAGGTAGGAAATTATTGAAATAGTTAAGGAGCCCCAGGAACGACCGCAGCTCCATCACTTTCTGCGGTCGTGGTGCGTTCTTGACGGCCTCCGGCTTGGCGTCGGTGGGTCTGATGCCGTCTGCTGCGATTCTCCTTCCTAAGAATTCGACGTCCTGTGCCAGGAAAACACACTTCGAGCGTTTCAACCTGAGCCCCATGCGATTCAACCGACTAAGAACCTCCTCCAGATTCTTCAAGTGCTCCATGGTGTCCCGACCTGTAACCAATTTGTCGTCCTGGAAGACCACTGTGCAAGGAACCGACTTTAGCAGGCTCTCCATGTTCCGCTGGAAGATCACCGCGGCCGACCGAATCCCGAACGGGCACCGGTTGTAGATAAACAGATCTCTGTGCATGTTGATGCAGGTGAGGCCTTTCGAAGACTCCTCCAGCTCCTGCGTCATGTAGGCCGAGGTCAGGTCCAGCTTGGTGAATGTCTTCCCTCCACCCAGGGTCGCAAATAGGTCGTCTGCCTTGGGTAGCGGGTATTGGTCCTGCAGCGAAAAACGGTTTATCGTTACTTTATTGTCCCCGCAAATTCTAACCGTATCGTCCTCCTTGAGTACCGGAACAATCGGACTGGCCCAGTTGTTGAATTCCACCGGTGCGATGATGCCTTCACATTGCAGCCTGTCCAGCTCGATTTCCACTTTTACACGCATCATGTACAGTACCGCCCGAGCCTTGTGGTGGATGGGTCGCGTACCGAGAACCAAATGGATTTGTACTTTCACCCCCGAGAAGCTTCCGATGCCTGGTTCGAATAACAAAGGGAATTGCTTAGAACCTGGGTACATGCGTTATCGTTGACGGACAAAAGCGCTCGGATGTCGTCCCAGTTCCAACGGATTTTCCCCAGCCAGCTTCTGCCAAACAATGTGGGGCCATCCCCTGGCACAATCCACAGCGGTAGTTCGTGTACTGCTCTATCATAAGAGACTTTAGTGACTTCAGCACTGCCAATTACCGGGATTATTAGTTCCTTGGTGTAAGTCCTTAGTTTGGTGTGAATGGGGCTGAGCTTGGGCCTGTGTGCCTTCTTTCCCCACAGCCTGTCAAAGGCCTTTTTACTCATTATGGACTGACTTGCCCCCGTGTCCAGCTCCATAGATACTGGAATGCCGTACAGTTCAACTTTCAACATTATTGGTGGGCATTTCGTCATAAACGTGTGTACCCCGTACACCTCTGCCTCCTCAGTACGAGTTTCCAATTCCATCTGATCCATTGTGAATCGATCTTCCTCTGCAACGTGGTGGTTTGCAGGGTTTGCAGCTCGTCTGCACATTCGTTGGAGGTGTCCCATTGTTCTGCAGCCATTGCACGCATAGTGCTTATAGCGGCATTGATGGGACCGATGATCATCCCCGCAGCGCCAACAGGCTGTTAACTGTGTTGCGCAAGCTGCAATTTCACGTCGTGTGACTAGTAGTTTCCTGCGACGGTTCCTGAGTTAAATACCAAATTACACACTAAACAAATGACAGTATCGTTAATGTTCGTTTAATACAGAAAAAGTACAAGACTCACTGCTTACACTCTATAATTCTCCGATACAGAAGAAGTACAAGACTCACCACCTATACTCTATTTAATTCTGTTTAACTCTGCAGAAAGGCATTCCAAAGGGTGTTCTTTTCCACTCAAAATACTAATTCTGTTCAACTTTGTTTAACTCAACTCTGTTTAACGCAACATACTCTCATAGTTATCCAATATGTCCCGGCTGATCAATCCGGTCCTGACACTGTTGCTTCAAGGGTTGCTCCCTGGTCCCTGCTTCTGTCGAGTGTTGGTCCCGGGATCTCGCTACGGACTGTCTGAACTTGTCTATCTTTATACTTTTTTTGTCCCTCAGTTAACCATATGTGTTGCTACTAATTACCTGCTTGTTTCTACAAGATACAGAGACATTCTGCTGTTATCGCAACTTGTCTCTCGCCTCCAAGAGTTATTACCAAGTGGAGTCTTCCTTACCATGTGTGAACCTTATCTTGATCAATTAAGTCTTTTCTTACCACCCCCTGCTGTGGCCACAGCTGGTGCTGTTATGGTAACTCCCTCTTGTCCGTTAGTCTTCAATCTGTTATTCATAGCCTGACCTTTTGATTGGTCATTAGCAATTGCCGGAACTTTGTTAATTATCATTCAGTATTTACACACTATTTTCTACCCAGGCGACACCTTTGAATTTGGCTTTATTATTGTTGTGGAGTATTAAAAATATAACACTCACACGAAAGGTCTTTTATAGAGAAAAGAGTTGTTTATTAAAATCAAGGGAGATATGGCCACATCAGCACCGTTACTGAGTGCTCTCAACGCCGATCTCACAGGACAGGCAGTGCAATTACATGTTTATAGAGTCAAAATACAGATACTAGGCGGGGAAGTGTTCCATTGGTTATTTGCCACCAGTCCCCGCCCACCTACTACTAATACATTGGTTGATACAGGTTACAGGCAATTTCATCAGTTACAGTAATTTCTAATGATTCTATTGGTACATTCAGTTCTGACAGCTGTTGCTAGGGAACAGCCCCTGCAGGTTATGTGTACTTCCTGGGAATGTCTTTGCAGGCTTGTTATCTTTGCCAGAGTCTGGTTACACTCTGCTTTAAAGAGGCTTTAAAGAGGCTTTTGTCCCTCTTATCTCTGTGTCGGGAACATTGTGGCCATCTCTCATTTCTGTGGGCTGTCTACGTAAATCGTGTAGGTGTTCTTATCTCCTAAGAGAATTTCTCTGACCTTAGTTTTTCTGCCGAATTCAGCTATTCTACATGAACGCATTTTAAACCTTACTCTCAATTTTCTTACTTTATTTTAATTACACTGAATTACTTTACCCCTAATTAAGGTTTTTTGCCCTTACAATTATCCTGTAGCTTCCCTGCTGTTTTACAACTTTACCTCATCTCTTATCCCATTGACCCTGAGGTTAATGCCTGCTTGTTTTTGTGCAAGAGTTTATTAGTTTTTTAGACCCCAGGTCTGAAATAACTTCTTAATCATTTCTGATATTTCCACATTTCTTCCTTTGATCAATCGTATATATACATATATATATGATTTGATCACAGTCGGGTTTTGGCATCACTACGAGGTCCCTTTATCTATTTTGTAACGCTG
This sequence comes from Pristiophorus japonicus, assembly GCF_044704955.1. Lineage (NCBI taxonomy): Eukaryota > Metazoa > Chordata > Chondrichthyes > Pristiophoridae > Pristiophorus > Pristiophorus japonicus. Next base: position 120,584 of record NW_027254627.1, on the reverse strand, counting down.
TTCCTGCTTGTACACATCCCAGCTGTAACTCCAATCTACGTATCAACTTCCTCACATATGCTACCATTATTATCAATGCTAGAAAAATTATTGCTATCAAGATGACCATAAGAGGAGAGAAAAGTCTGATCCGGGGTGGATATTCACATTCTCTCCCCAATTGCAAATCTCGTCCCACCAAGTGTCGATTTTAATTCGGGTAATTTGGGCTTCAATGTCTCTGATATTTATTTCCACTTTTTCGTAAATTCTGTAGACCAAATCTAATTTATGTCTGATTTCCGTTAAGTGTTCCTTTTGTAACTGGATGTTGATGTCACTTCGGGCGAAGTAAGTTTCCTGCTGGGTTTTCAAGGTTTCCTGTACCGTGATATTAACTTGTCCTCTTCTTTCGATATTAATAACTCCCTTGTTCCCGACTCTCATAGGGATCAATGGGTGAGTGCTGAAGCTTGGTTTGGGTATCGGACAAATTTCTGTTCCGTAATGGTATGTCTTTTCGGTGGCGGTGAAGCAATAAATCCCATTTCCCAAATAAGCACCCTTGACGAATGTTTGGCCCTTCACATTCTGCATGATCAGAATAGAATTCTTAGCAGTGCTGTTCTTGAAACCACACTGGGCCTCGTTGGTAGGATAAATCTTGTATGGGCAGAGCACAGTCCGGGTAGTTCAGCTGCATTGGTGCAGACTGATGTCAGTCATTCCTGTAGGTAGATTTACTGCATGTGGTTTCATATTGGTCAGGCCTATCCACACTCCGTCTTGTATGGTTCCAACATTCCTTGCATCAAACAGAGTCATGCCGGTCTGGTTATTGAATACTGGTATCCCCAATATTATTCCAATCGTTGCCGTTCCTGTTGGCCCGGCGCATTCCTTGTTGAACCACACCTTGCAGTGTTCTCACAATTGACATCCATCTAGAGGCTGGTGTTCCTTGTTCGAGATCAGAGTCTGAATTTGGGTATTGTTAATGCAGCTGGGGACTTTACCCTCATTGGCTTCCTGAAGATTTTCCCGTAATTGTTCTATCATTCAGTTTCCATAAATACTACACAAAACTTGCGCCTGAGTTTGGTTCTCTGTTTTCTTTGCAGTATTGATTAATTGATTGATAGTCTGAGCGTGGCTTTCCAATATGGTGACCATTCTTTTCTCCAGCTTACTGCCATCTTTTCCTGCCTCTGATTATCACTTAAACTATTTAAAACCTGCTTTATTTGTTCGGTCAATCCTTTTATCTTAGCATTCAAATTAGTAATATCTAAGGTATTGACTGTAGCCATTCCTGCCCCATACGCTGTACCTATGTCATTTATAATGTCTCTTTTCCACCTACTCTTACTTTACGTTTCCCTCAGCCCTATTTCTTGCCTCAATAGGAGTGAAGTCAGGTCCTGATACAATTTCCTTAAATTGTACGGGCACCAGTTGGGTAACTGAATATTACTTATGTTAAGTACAATAGGTATCAATTCATACTGTACATTGTCACACACAACCTGATTAGTTTCTCGTAACACCACACCTCCCTTTGGTCCTGATTCAATATATGGACATTCCCACTTATAGGGATATTACAATGCAAATTACAGTAATAAACAAACACACAAAACACAAAATCATTAGTCCATATTTCAGCTGATTACTCCATTCATCAGGTAGGTCCCGAAAATGTTCTGATTCGTGGTATGGGATTACTTTTGGCATATAGGTCCACCCTGTAGGATAATAAAACACAGTATCAATTGCTCTCCTTACGGAGTAGGTCTTCTCAATCTCCTCGAACCCGGGGCAGAGCCAGGCAACGGTATTGGATGGTTTCTAGTCCAAGCGACTGTGTTCCTTTCTCTCTCTGGGAACCATCATCCTTGTTTCCTTTTCCTGGCCGGGGGTGGGGGGGCCGCGTGGCTCGAGATGCGAGACTCATAGCTTCGAAATTCTGTGACAAGCCGTCTGTTGGACTTGGTGCTGTTTCACTGTGGGAGGCGCGGACTTCATCAGGTGTCCCTGGGGCGGGTACCTGGTCACCTTCTGAATTACTACCTCCTTCTGTGGTGGCTTCCTCTGAACTACTTGCGGCCTCTAAATTTTGGGTCGTCGTCAAGATGGGTATTATACCTTAGGCTGGGATCGGGTTAGCTACTGGGTCGGGTGGGGTGAACTCGGTCTCCCCTGAATCTAACATGACGTGGTACATGTGACTGTTTATTTTCCCAAAGGGTTTTAGCTGGTTAAGGTGGTGGCACTTATACTTCCCTTGCTCATCCATGACCTTGAACACTGAGGCACTAGTCTTTTCCATTATACTAAATGGTCCGGTATATTTAGGGGCAAGAAAAGTTCCTTCCTTCTGTACTTTTACCATTACTTGGTCCCCGATTTTTAGTTCCCTTGGGTGTACCTTTCCATCAAAGTAGGCCTTACTTTGTTTATGTTTGTTTCCCAATTTCACTGCGGCAGCTATTCCAGCTGCTTCCAAATATTTGATCAAGTCTGACATGTATTTCTCTGAGGACAGGGAGGTTTACTGGATCTCGTTCAAATCTAATCCCATGAAGGCTTGAACACCTCTCATGACTCCTCCGGTCATTGGCTCGTGGGGTGAATAGCCTGCAGAAGCTACCACAGTATTTCGGATGGCCATTAATACATAGGGGAGGACCTTGTTCCAGGACGTGTGGTTCTGCTGTACTAATTTTCGTAGCATTGTTTTTAATGTTCGATTCATGCGCTCTACCACTCCGCTTGATTCCGGGTGGTAGGTGACATGGAATTTCTGTATTACCCCTGCCAATTGCATGACCTGCTGCATCACTTGTCCCGTGAAATGTGTTCCCTGGTCAGAATCGGTGCCCTCTGGCAATCCCCATCTGGAGAACGCTTCTTCCATAAGTATTTTTGTGGTTGTGGCGTTAGTTGGAAATGCTTCGATCCATTTGGAGAATACGTCTACCACTACTAGGATGTATTTCTTACCACTGGGACAGGTGGGTAAAGGTCCTATATAGTCTATCTGAAGTTGAGTCCAAGGGCCCTTGCTCTGTCTAGTATGTCCTAATTCTGCCTGTTTTTTATACTGTGCTGGACTGTTCTGAGCACATATCAGACAGTTTTTGACATACCCTTCCACTTCTTGCTGTATTCCAGGCCATCAGCATAGCTCCTTAAATTTAGCTGTGGTCTTATCTATTCCTTGATACCCATTGATAACGTGGCATTGGTAAATCAATTCTCCCCTTTCTTACATATTTGCCGTCTTTAAGTACTACTTCGTCATGGAGCTGTAAATTTTGTCCTAGGCATGGTTTGGGACTTGGGTTTCTTAATTGTATGTTTTTAAGATCAGGGTCTGTAGCCTGACTGGCTGCCAAGTCCAGTATAAGGCGGGTAACAGCACCTGGTGCCATTGGTGTGGTTTTTACGTTTTCCAAGGGGTCCCATAGGAAACCTGTACGGGCTGCTTCTTTTGCTAGTTCGTCCGCTATTCAGTTCCCAAAGTGGGTATTCTTAGCATATACTTTGATTTTGGTTATGATGTACGGACCTTGGTTTGAGGTGGCTATATCAAAAATCAATTTTAAAAGTGGGGCTGTAGCTCGCGGCCTTCCGTCTGCAGAGGTGAAACCTCTAGCTTGCCAGATGTGCAGGAAGTCAGTCAGACTGTTACATGTGCAACTGCTGTCAGAATAAATTTGAACAGGTAGTCTTCTGGGTGTATGATTATGTAGGCGATCGCGCTTAGTTCTGCAATTTGAGCTTATTTACCGCCTTCTAATTTAATTGGCATCTGTTCTAAAGCCTGTTCGCCGTCCGGAGTCATTTTTATTACTGAGAATCCTGTGCACTGCTGCCCATTTATAATTGCGGAAGAGCTGTCTGTTGTGTATGGAGAAAGAGTCAGACTGAACACTGTGAGCTCAAAGTAAAGTGTGACCTTAGTCTTTTATTGCAGGTCTCTAGAGTGCCTCTCCAACCTGTGAAGCTTCCTTAAATACCTGTGCTCCCAAAGGATTATGGGATCCCTTGGGACTCCAGGGGATGATCCCTCTGGTGGCTGTACAGAGTAAATACAAGTGCACATATACAACAGCACTCCCCCCCCAAAGTTAATAGTGTAACTATTTTGATCTGGGGCCCTTCTTGTCCTGGTTGATCGTCTCGGTGTGAAAGCAGGTGTTGTTGAATCATTTGTTGGGCCCTCGCTGGGCCGCTGTGCAGCTGGCCTTGCTGGGTTGCCTGGTGTGTTGGGCCCTGCAGGGCTGCTGTGGATGATGGGTTCTGCTTCGTGGTCAACCGTGGTGCCGGTTGCCACTGGTGTGTATGTTGGGGGATCAAAAAAGGTAGGGTCCAAGGTGGGTTGCTCAGGATAGTCCGTGAATCTGAGTTTGATTTGGTCCAAGTGTTTCCGGTGAATGAGTCCATTTGAAAGTTTGACCCGAAACACCCTGCACCCCTCTTTGGCCACAACAGTGCCGGGAAGCCACTTGGGACCTTGTCCATAATTTAATACAAATACAGGATCATTGATTTCAATCTCGCGTTTCACATTTGCGCTATCATGGTATGCACTTTGTTGAAGCCGCCTGCTCTCTACCTGTTCATGTAGATCAGGGTGAACTAAAGAGAGTCTTGTTTTAAGTGCTCTTTTCATGAGCAGTTCAGCAACTGGGATTCCAGTGAGTGAGTGGGGTCTCGTGCGGTAGCTGAGCAGGACTCTGGATAGGCGAGCCTGCAATGAGCTTTCAGTTACCCTCTTCAAGCCTTGCTTGATGGTTTGCACTGCTCTCTCTGCCTGACCACTGAACATTGGTTTAAACGGGGCAGGTGTGACATGTTTGATCCCGTTACGGGTCACGAATTCTTTGAACTCAGCACTGGTAAAACATGGACCGTTGTCGCTCACCAGGACATCGGGTAAGCCGTGTGTGGCAAACATGGCCCGCAGGCTTTCAGTAGTGGCAGCGGACGTGCTAGTCGACATTATCTCATATTCAATCCAATTGGAGTACGCGTCTACAACCACAAGGAACATTTTACCCAAGAACGGGCCTGCATAGTCGACATGTACCCTAGACCACGGTTTGGAGGGCCAAGACCATAAACTTAGCGGCACCTCCCTGGGTACATTGCTTAACTGTGAGCGTGTATTACATCTGTGAACGCAGGACTCTAAGTCCGCATTGATACCGGGCCACCACACGTGGGATCTGGCTATCGCTTTCATCATTACGATGCCTGGGTGGGTACTGTGGGGGTCATTGATGAAGATGTCTCTGCCCTTCTTGGGGACCACGACTCGATTGCCCCACAGAAGGCAGTCTGCCTGTATAGACATTTCATCTTTGCGCTGCTGGAACGGCTTTATCTCTTCCTGAATTTCCACTGGGACACTGGACCAGCTCCCGTGAAGCACACAGCTTTTGACTAGAGATAATAAGGGGTCCTGGCTTGTCCAGGTTTTGATCTGCCGGGCAGTGACAGGTAATTGCTCACTCTCAAATGCTTCCATAACCATGGCTAGATCTGCGGGCTGCGCCATTTCTACCCCCATGGTGGGCAATGGCAGCCTACTGAAAGCATCAGTGCAGTTTTCTGTGCCTGGCCTGTGGCAGATGGCGTAGTTGTATGCGAATAACATGAGCGCCCATCTCTGGATGCGGGCCGATGAGTTGGTATTTATCCCTTTACTCTCCGTGAATAGGGATATAAGTGGCTTATGGTCAGTTTCCAATTCGAATTTTAGCCCAAACAGGTATTGATGTATTTTCTTTATCCCATAGACACACACTAACACTTCTTTTTCAATCATGCTGTAGGCTCTCTCGGCCTTAGACAGACTCCTGGATGCATAAGCAACCGGTTGCAGTTTCCAGAAATCATTAGCTTGTTGCAATACACACCCGACGCCATATGACGATGCATCACATGCTAGTAACAAACGCTTACATGGATCATACAACACAAGCAATTTGTTTGAGCATAACAATTTTCTCGCTTTTACCAGGGCATTTTCTTGGCTTTTGCCCCAAACCCATTCGCCCCCTTTTCGTAGTCAGACATGTAGTGGTTCTAACAGTGTGCTGAGACCCGGTAAGAAGTTACCAAAGTAGTTCAAGAGTCCCAGAAACGACCGCAGCTCCATCACGTTCTGTGACCTCGGTGCGTTCTCAATTGCCTCCGTCTTCGCGTTGGTGGGCCTGGTGCCGTCCGCCGCAATCCTCCTTCCCAGGAACTCCACTTCAGGCGCCAGGAAAACGCATTTCGAGCATTTTAACCTGAGCCCCACGTGGTTGAGTCGACTAAGAACCTCTTCCAGGTTCTGCAGGTGCTCGACTGTGTTCCGACCTGCGACCAAGATTTCGTCCTGGAAGACCACGGTGTGTGGGACTGACTTCAGTAAACTTTCCATATTTCTCTGGAATATCGCCGCCACTGATCGGATTCCAAACGGGCATCTGTTATAAACAAAAAGACCTTTGTGCATGTTGATGCAGGTGAGGGCCTTCGATAATTCCTCCAGTTCCTGCGTCATGTAGGCTGATCCAGCTTTGTGAACGTCTTTCCTCCCGCCAGTGTTGCAAAGAGGTCGTTGGCCTTTGGTTGTAGGTATTGATCCTGCAGGGAGAAACGATTGATAGTTACTTTATAATCGCCACAGATTCTGACGGTGCCGTCTCCTTTGAGGACTGGGACGATAGGACTGGCCCACTCGCTGAACTCGATTGGTGAAATGATGCCCTCTCTTTGCAGCTCGACCTCTACTCTTTCTCTCATCATGTACGGTACTGCTCTCGCCTTGTGATGGATGGGTCACGCCCCCGGAATTAGGTGGATCTGCACTTTTGCTCCTTGGAATTTCCCGATGCCTGGTTTGAAGAGCGAAGGAAATTTGTTTAAGACCTGGGCACACGAAGTGTTGTCAGCGGGCGATAGCGCTCGGACGTCGTCCCAGTTCCAGCGTATCTTTCCCAGCCAGCTCCTGCCGAGCAGCGTGGGACCATTGCCCGGTACCACCCAGAGAGGTAGCTTGTGCACCGCTCCATCGTAGGAGACCTTTACGGTAGCACTGCCGATTACAGGAATCAGCTCCTCCATGTAAGTTCTTAGTTTCGTGCGAACTGGAGTTAAGACTGGCTTTGAGGCTTTGTTGCACCACAACCTTTCGAAAGTCTTTTTGCCCATGATGGACTGGCTCGCGCCTGTGTCCAGCTCCATTGACACTGGGAGTCCATTAAGTTCAACATTCAGCATTATCGGGGGACAATTCGTGGTGAATGTGTGCACCCCATGTACCTCTGCCTCCTCGATCTGAGGCTCTGGTTCGTCGTGATCCTCTGTGGATCTGTCCTCCTCTGCAACATGGTGGTTTGCAGGTTTAACAGGATTAGCAGCTCATCTGCACACTCGTTGGAGGGTGCCCCATTGTTCCACAGCCCTTGCAAACGTACTCTTTGAATCAGAATGAATGGAAACGATGATCACCCCTGCAGCGCCAACAAGGTGTTAATGGCCTTGCAGTCATCACCCTTGATGGTGGACTCTGAGATATCTGCGGACGTGTAGCTGCAGGTATGTGTGACCTGCCCTGTACGTTACGATTCGAAAACAACATCACTTTGTTCACAGTACTTGTAGCAGCACTTGTGTGCTGAGAGATTTGTTTTGTATTGTCACTGGTGGCAATGAACGCCTGGACTATCGCTATGGCCTTACTCAAGGTTGGGTCTCTACAGTCAAAAGTTTGCGAAGTATGGTTTCGTGGCCAATGCCAAGTACGAAAAAGTCTCCAAGTATGTGCTCCAAATGTCCTTCAAATTCACAATGTCCTGCAAGGCGTCTTAGCTCGGCGACATAACTCGTCACTTCCTGACCTTCAGACCTTTTGTAAAACCGGTAGCTCGCCATCAGAACGCTTTCCTTCAGTTTCAAATGCTCCCGGACCAGTGTGCACAAATCGTCGTACGATTTCTCCGTGAGTTTCGTTGGAGTGAGCAGATTCTTCATGAGGCCATATGTTGGTGCCCCACAGACGGTGAGGAGGATCGCCCTTCGTTTGGCAGAGCTCCCTTCCCCATCTAGCTCGTTGGCCACGAAGTATTGGTCAAGTCGCTCCAAAAAAGTTTCCCAATCATCTCCCTCCAAAAATTTCTCCAGGATGCCCACTGTTCTCTGCATCTTTGGATTCACTATCTGTATCTCGCCGCCAGTTGTTGTGTATGGAGAAAGAGTCAGACTGAACACTGTGAGCTCAAAGTAAAATGTGACCTTCGTCTTTTATTGCAGGTCTCCAGAGTGCCTCTCCAACCTGTTAAGCCTCCTTAAATACCTGTGCTCCCATGTGATTATGGGATCCCTTGGGACTCCAGGGGATGATCCCTCTGGTGGCTGTATAGAGTAAATACAAGTCCACATATACAACACCGTCCACATAAACGTGGGTTTTAAATTCGACTTCGTGACTGTTGTCTCTTCCTCCCTCCCTTTCTGACTGAAAGGGAGCATCTAAGGTACCTGAAGTCAGAATCTTGCACTGACATGGGTCGCCATGTTGTGAGCTAGATTAGTGGTCTTGGGTTGGTACTGGACTGCAATGTCCCGTACTTGGAGAAGGAGGGTCCATCGTGTGATTCGTTGGGAACTGACTGAGCCTTCCTTGAGATTTCTGTCCACCAGCATTTTGATGGGTGTGTGGCGCTAAGATAATAAGGGGGCTAAGTCCAATTATGGCGGATAATTTATGAACCGCCCAAAAGACACTGAGAAGATTCTTCTCACAGGGCTGGAAAGTCGCTTCTACTGGTGTTGACACGTGAGGCGTAAGCTACGGGTTGGAGTTTGTTATGCTGGTGCTGTAACAGTACCCCCGAGAGGCCTGTGTTTTCAGCTTAATTCCAAACAGTTTTTTTTAAGCAAAGTCTTAAGTTCAATTTTTCACCATCAGTAGTCCTGCTTAGAAGGGAAAAACCCAGAAACTCCATTGTGGCTTTTTCGTGCCAGCTTAATGGGTTAATTCATCAATCCTGATCCCCTTTCTGTTACTGAGGGAAACATCCATTCAAATTCACAACTTAACATTTTCTTAAAATTTTAAAATGCTCAAAATATTTACATTCAACTCTGCAAAAAGGTGTTGCTTTCTGAAGTCTAGTGCAGAGAGTTATCTTCCTTTTTTCACATTTTAAAAGTTTAACAAACACAACAATGGTACTAATAATCTGTAAAGCAACACCAAACATACCAATGGTATTCATTGCAATCCTTCTGTACTCTACGCATAAAAGCACTCACTCCCTTTTTCTCCACTGCTCACAGATTCTGGAATTGGTCAGAAAATTTTTATTTTAAAATACCAAATATATGTGATTGCCTCATGTCCAGAACTAGAGGTTTTTCACACAATTTAAACCAACCAAAATTTCACCATGGCCATAATGAAAGTTTGGTTTTCACGGTTAATTCACCTCAATAACTCTAAATTAATTCAAACCAATTTCAAACTAACCAGTGCCAGTTGATAAACTACAGACACACAGACAAATAAACATCTACGTGGTTTTTATCTTTATCATTCACACTGAAGCGTCACACAAAATACATTTCATTACTTTTCAAACATCCATAGTAGCAAATTCTCTATTTTCTTAGATTCATAGAAATGCTTCTCTATTTTTTTTCCGTCTCTTAAACAAACGGCGTATTACCTTAAATGCAATGCTTCTCTGAACCACAAATATACATTGCCATGTTTTGCACTTCCTTTTGGATCCCGCAGGGTCCTTCTGCTCACTGTTTCCTGAAACTCTTGCTGTTAGCTTTCAGATTTTTAATACTGCTTTTGCAGCTACTGAGGATCTGCTTCAAATTCACATCCCCCAACTCCGGGTTAAAACTGCTACTGAAGTTTTGAGCCTCGGTGCACTTTTGCCTCATTTTCTCCTCAGTTCGCTTGTTATTTTCTGCCATCGTCATACTAGAGGTCAGATGCAACGTATGGAGTTTTTAAAAATCGTTTTGGAGAGTCTCAATTTGATTGGCTTGTTCTGCCAATTTAAGCCTCAATCCCTTAACTTCGTCTGTCCATTTTCCTACGTCTATCTGAAGTCCTGATTTTTCATGCTCCCATTGGTTTTGTGAAGTTTTGTTAAGGTCTCTCTGCTTAAGTAATTCTACATAACATGCTGCCATTAAGATACATTTAGACTCCCTCTTCTTTTCTTTTTTAGTTTTGTCGAAGAATGAGTCTCCTCCGGGAAATCCGGGGGAACTTATTGTTTCAATCCATCCCCTGACATTTTCGATCAGGGTCTGGTTAAACTGCTCTTCCCATGACTGGGAGGTTCCACCTTTTCCTGTCATTTCTCTACTGTCTTTCTTATTTTAATTTATTTTAACTCAGAACAGTCCCATCTGGGTCGCCAATGTTGCGCAAGCTGCAATTTCGCTAGTCGTCTGATTAGTAGTTTCCTGCGACGGTTCCTGAGTTAAATACCAAATTACACACTAGACAAATGACAGTATCGTTAATGTTCGTTTAATACCAGACTCTACTTATACTCTATAATTCTCCGATACAGGAAAAGTACAAGACTCACCACTTATACTCTATAGTTCCTCAATACAAAAGTACAAGACTCACTACTTATTCTCTATTAAACTCTGCTTAACTCTGCAGAAAGGCGTTCCAAAGAGTGGGTGTTCCTTCCCGCTCAAAATACTCTGTCTGTTCAACTCTGTTTAATTCAACTCTGTTTAACTCAATATACTCTCATAGTTACCCAATATGTCCCGGGTGATCAATCCAGTCCTGACACTGTTCCTTCAAGGGTTGCTCCCTGGTCCCTGCTTCTGTCGAGTGTTAGTCCCGGGATCTTGCTACGGACTGTCTGAACTTGTCTATCTTTATACCTTTTTTGTCCCTCAGTTAACCATATGTGTTGTTACTAATTGCCTGCTTGTTTCTACAAGATACAGAGACAACTTGTATCTTGTAGAAACAAGCTTGTTTCTTGCTTCCAAGAGTTATTACCAAGTGTGGAGTCTTCCTTACCATGTGTGAACCTTATCTTGATCAATTAAGTCTTTTCTTACCACCCCTTGCTGTGGCCACAGCTGGTGCTGTTATGGTAACTCTCTCCTATCCGTTGGTCTTCAATCTGTTATTCATAGCCTGACCTTTTGATTGGTCATTAGCAATTGCCGGAACTTTGTTAATTAGCATTCAGTATTTGCACACTATTTCTTACCCAGGGCGACTCCTTTAAATTTGGCTTTATTATCCTGTCGCTTCCCTGCTGTTTTACGACTTTATCTCATCTCTTATCTCATTGACCCTGAGGTTAATGCCTGTTTGTTTTTGTGCAAGAGAGTTTATTAGTTTTTTAGACCCCAGGTCTGAACTAACTTCTTAATCCTTTCTGATATTTCTACAACTGTCTCGCATTAACAGATGATGGCGGACTCTGGGTCAATTGAGGTCGGACCACAGCAGCCGGCGTGTATGTTCTGCCCTGTACATTTCTGCTCAAAACCGACGTTACTTTATGCACAGTACTGGCCGAAACGTCTTTGTTCTGCGGAATCTGCTTGGTGTTGTCGCTGGTGGACATAATTCCTGGGCTATCGATATGGCTTTACTCAGATTCGGAGTTTCTACAGTCAACAGTTTGCGAAGGATTGTCTCATGTCCGATGCCCAGTACAAAAAGTCTCTGAGCATTTGTTCTAGGAATCCCTCAAACTCAAGGCACCTTAGTTCGACGATATAGCTCGCTACTTCCTGGCCCTCCGATCGTTGACACTTGTAGAACCGATATCTCACCATCAAAACGCTTTCCTTAGGATTTAGTTGCTCCCAGACCAGCGCACACAATTCTTCGTAGGATTTCTCTGTTGGTTTTGCCGGGGCCAGGAGATTCTTCATGGGCCATAGGTTGTTGCCCCACAGACAGTTAGGAGGATCGTCCTTTGTTTGGTGGCATTCTCATCCGCTTCTAGTTCGTTGGCCACAAAGTATTGGTCGAGTCTCTCTACGAAGTTGTCCCAGTTGTCCCCTTCTGAGAACTTCTCCAGGATGCTTATTGTCCTTTGCATTTTCGCACGGTTGTTCGTTACCTCGTCGCCAATTGTTACACTCATAATAAATGGTGAGAATGAGTACTGTGTGTAATGAGCAAGTGTGACCTTTAGCTCCTTTATTAAGATTCAGAGTGCAGGTACCTCGTGGGTGACCTGGTTATATACTGTGCTCCCAAGGGATGCTGGGGGATCCCTTTGGACTTCAACAGGTAGGCCCTCTGGTGGTCAGGTGTGATGCAGGTTACAATGGGTTAAATACATAACACATGACATAGCTAGAAAGAGGGATGAGGCCCTGCAGGCAGATGTTAGGGAGCTAGGAAAGAGGTTAAAAAGCAGGACCTCAAAGATAGTAATCTCCGGATTACTCCCGGTACCACGAGCTAGTGGGTATAGAAGAGGAGAGAGCAAATGAATGCGTGGCTGGAAAGATGGGGCAGGAGGGAGGGCTTCAGATTCCTGGGGCATTGGGACCGGTTCTGGGGAAGGTGGGACCTGTACCGGCCGGACGGGTTGCACCTCAACAGAGCCGGTACCAATGTCCTCATGGGGGGGTTGCTCGTGCTGTTGGGGAGGGTTTAAACTAATTTGGCAGGTGGATGGGCAACAGGATGTAGCATTAGAAAAGAGAAACAAGGTGCACAAAGGATGGGGCGAGACAGATGGCACTAGAATAAGAAATAGTAAGGTATTAGGTGGGGTCAGACTAAGAGAGATTACAACAAGGTCTAAGATAGGTTTACACTGTGTGTATGTAAACACACAAAGTATGGTGAATAACGCTGGTGATCTGCAGGTGCAAATAGCCACATGGGAATATGATGTTGTGGCAATCACGGACACCAGGCTCAATAAAGGGCAGGATTGGGCTTTAAATCTGCTTGGATAGAAGCTGTTCAGGAAAGATCGGGAAGGAAAGAAAGGAGGTGGGGTAGCAGTATTGGTTAAGGAGAATGTCACAGTGCTGGAGAGTCCTGGAGGGGTCAAGGACAGAAACTATTTGATTAGAGTTGAGAAACAATAGAGGAGCCATTACACGATTAGGTGTATTCTATTGGCCACCAACTAGTGGGAAAGATATGCAGGAGCAAATTTGGTAAGAAATTACAAAGAGCTGCAAGAACTATAGAGTAGAAATAATGGAGGACTCCAACTATCCTAATATTGACTGGGATTGTAATAGTGTAAAGGGCAAAGAGGGGGAAGAATTTCTGAAATGTGTTCAGGAGACCTTTCTTGATCAGTAATTTTCTGGCCCAATGAGGAAGGGGGCATTGCTGGATCTGGTTCTGTGGAATGAGATAGGTCAAGTAGATCAAGTGTCAGTACGGGAACATTTAGGGAACAGTGATCCTAGTATCTTAAGGCTTAGGCTAGCTATGGAAAAGGATAGGGAGAAATCTGGAGTAAAAATATTGGAGGAAGACAAATTTCAGTTGAGAATGGATCTGGCCTGTGTAAATTGGAATCAAAGATTGGCAGGCAAAACTGTAATCGAACCTTTAAAGAGGAGATGGTTCGGGTAAAGTTGAGGTACATTCCCACGAGGGGGAAAGGTAGGGCAACTAAAGTCAGACCTCCCTGGATGATGAAAAAGATAAAGAGTAAGATGAAGAAGAAAAAGAACAGGTACGACAGATGTCAGGTTGAAACTCAGGCTGAATATATAAAGTTCAGAGGGGAAGTGAAAAAGAAAATAAGAGAGGCAGAGAGAATATGAGAATAGATTGGTAGCTAACATAAAAGGGAATTCAAAAGTCTTCAATAGGCATATAAATAGTAAACAGATAGTAAGAGAAGTGATGGGGCTGATTCGAGACCTACACTTAGAGGCAGAGGGAATGGCCGTGGTACTAAATAAGTACTTTGCATCTGTCTTCACCAAGGAAGAAGATGCTGCCAAAGTCATAAATAAAAAGGAGGCAGTTGAGCTACTGGATAGGATAAAAATTGATAAAGAGGAGGTACTAGAAAGGCTGCTTGTACTTGAAGTTGATAAGTCACCAGGACCGGATGGGATGCATCCTAGGATGCCGAGGGAAGTTAAGGAGGAAATCGCTGAGGTACTGGCCATAATCTTCCAATCCTACTTAGATACGGGGTAGTGCCAGAGGACTGGAGAATTGAAAATGTTACCCCTTGTTTAAAAAAGGGTGTAAGGATAAACCCAGCAGCTACAGGCCAGTCAGTTTCACCTCGGTAGTTGGGAAGCTTTTAGAAACAATGATCAGGGACAAAGTTAACAGTCACTTGGACAAGTGTGGATTAATTAAGGAAAGCCAGCACGGATTTGTTAAAGGCATATCGTGTTTAACTAACTTAATTGAGTTTTTTGATGAGGTAACAGGGAGGATTGATGAGGTTTACATGGACTTCCAAAAGGTGTTCGATAAAGTGCCACATAATAGGCTTACCAGAAAAGTTAAAGCCAATGGAGTGGAACTTGCTGAATTGCTGTTGCAGAGAGCCAGCACGGGCTCGAAGGGCCAAATGGCCTCCTTCTGTGCTGTAACCATTCTATGATTCTATGAAAGAAGTACAAGTAAATCACTGTTTCTCCTGGAAGGAGATTTTGGGGCCCTGGATTGTGGGAAGGGAGGAGGTAAAAGGGCAGGTACTGCATCTCCTGCGCTTGCATGGGAATTTGTTTTGGGTAGGGGTGGGGCTATTGGGGGTGAATGAGGAGTGATCCGGGTGTCGTGGAGGGAATGGTCCCTTCAGAATGCTGAAAGGGGACGGGAGGGAAAGATGTGGGATCACGCTGGAGGTGGTGGAAATGGCGAAGGATGATCCGTTGAACGTGAAGGCCTGTGGGGTGGAAGGTGAGGACAGAAGGATGAGATGATAGGGAATCCTATCATGGTGCTGGGAGGCAGCAGAAGGGATGAGAGCAGAAGTGCGGAAATGGAACAGGCACGGTCGAGGGCCATGTCAACATGGGTGGAGGGAATCCTTAGTTGAGGAAAAAGGAAGACGTGTCGGAGCATTGTATGTGGCATCGTCAGAACAGATGCAATGGAGACGGAGAAACTGAGAGAATGGAATAGAGTCCTTACAGGAAGTGGGGTGGAAGGAACTGCAGCTGTGGGATGCATTATAGTGGATATTTGTTGATAGCCTACCTCAAAACTTCCACCAAGCTCATGGTCTACAGGGCTGCAGTAATACGCGCCCTCCTGTATGGTTCAGAGATATGGACCATGTACAGTAGACACCTCAAGTCGCTGGAGAAGTACCACCAACGATGCCTCCGCAAGATCCTACAAAGCCCCTGGGAGGACAGACGCACCAACATTAGCGTCCTCGACCAGGCCAACATCCCCAGCATTGAAGCACTGACCACACTTGATCAGCTCCGCTAGGCAGCTCACATAGTTCACAGGCCAGACACGAGACTCCCAAAGCAAGCACTCTACTCGAACTCCTTCACGGCAAACGAGCCAAAGGTGGGCAGAGGAACCATTACAGGGACACACTGAAAGCCTCCTTGATAAAGTGCAACATTCCCACTGACACCTGGAGTCCCTGGCCAAAGACTGCCCTAAGTGGAGGAAGTGCATCCGGGAGGGCGCTGAGCTCCTCTAGCCTCATCGCTGAGAGCATGCAGAAATCAACGCAGGCAGCGGAAAGAGTGTGTGGCAAACCAGTCCCACCAACCCCTCCCCCACCTGTGACAGAGACTGTATTGGACTGTTCAGCCACTTGGATTGCGAAAAAGCAAGTGTTTCCATGATTAATGAGTGAGATTTGAAATCTACAGCAATGACTCACACACAAGTAACTTTTAAAAGGTCATTTGCAGGATGTGGGCATCGCTGACAAGGCTGACATTTATTGCCCATCCTCATTTACCCCAAGAAGGTGTTGCTAATCCATCTGCTTGAAGCAGTGAGTACCAGTTTGATACAACGGGATGGCTTTCTAGGGTACTTCACAGGCCAGTAAAAAGTCAACCACTTCAGTGTGGGATTTGTTGACTCTTAACCAGGATTTTAAAAAAAATCTATATTTTTTAATTCATTCATGGGATGTGGGCATCACTGGCAAGGCCAGCATTTATTGCTCATCCCTAATAGCCCTCGAGAAGGTGGCAGTGAGCCGCTGCCTTGAACCGCTGCAGTCCGTGTGGTGAAGGTTCTCCCACAGTGCTGTTCGGGAGAGATTTCCAGGATTTTGACCCAGCAACGATGAAGGAACGGCCAATATACTTCCAAGTCAGGATGATATGTAACTTGGAGGGGAACGTGGAGGTGATGGTATTCCCACGCTTCTGCTGCTCTTGTTCTTCTAAGTGGTAGAGGTCGCGGGTTTGGGAGGTGCTGCCGAAGAAGCCTTGGCGAGTTGCTGCAGTGCATCTTGTAGATGGTGCACACTGCAGCCACGGTGCGCCGGTGGTGGAGGGAGTGAATGTTGAAGGTGGTGGATGGGGGGCCAATCAAGGTGGCTGCTTTGTCCTGGATGGTGTCGAGCTTCTTGAGTGTTGTTGGAGCTGCACTCATCCAGGCAAATGGAGAGTGTTCTATTACACTCCTGGCTTGTGCCTTCTAGATGGTGGAAAGGCTTTGTGGAGTCAGGAGGTGAGACACTTGCTGCAGAATACCCAGCCTCTGATCCGCTCTTGTTGCCACAGCATTTATGTGGCTGGTCCAGTTGAGTTTCTGGTCAATGGTGATGCCCAGAATGTTGATGGTGGGGGATTCGGCGATGGTAATGCCATTGACTGTCAAGGGGCGGTGATTAGACTCTCGCTTGTTGGAGATAGTCATTGCCTGGAACTTATGTTATTTGCCACTTATCAGCCCAAGCCTGAATGTCATCCAGGTCTTGCTGCATGTGGACATGGACTGCTCCATGATCTGAGGAGTTGCGGATGGTTGAACACTGTTCAGTCATCAGTAAACATCCCCACTTCTGACCTTATGATGGAGGGAAGATCATTAATGAAGCAGCTGAAGATGGTTGGGCCTAGGACACTGCCCTGAGGAACCCCTGCAGCAATGTCCTGGGGCTGAGATGATTGACTTCCAACCATCACAACCATCCTCCTTTGTGCTAGGTATGACTCCAGCCAGTGAAGAGTGTTCCCCTTGATTCCCATTGACTTTAGCTTTATTAGGGCTCCTTGATGCCACATTTGGTCAAATGCTGCCTTGATATCAACGATGGCACAGGGCATGATGGATTGTGGTCTTTTTTTAATCAAGCAATTCCTATATTTTTCTATCTTCTGATTCATTGCCCTGAGTTTGATACAATGATTCCATCACAACCACTTGTGTTTTTAATTCATTCTGTGGATGTGGGTGTCACCTTTATAAAACACAGTTTATGCCCAGCTGGAGTATGGAGTCCAATTCCGGAGACTTTAGGAAGGATATCAAGGCCTTGGAGAGGATGCGGAGGAGATTTACCAGAATGGTACCAGGGATGAGGGACTTCAGTTTATGTGGTGAAACTAGAGAAGCTGATTTTGTTCTCCTTAGAATAGAGAATGTTATGGGGAGAATTAGTAGAGGTGTTCAAAATTCAGAAGGGTTTTGATAGAATAAATAGGAAAAAGGGTTTTAGTGCATTAAAGTCGCTATATAAATGAAAGTTGTTGTTGTCTGCCTGCACTTCCGACAAAGGTAACCTCACAGTGCACAGGGGACATATATATCGGATGAACTGTATTTAAGATACTGTGCTACTATATAATATACATTCTTTAAAACGCTTCTCTATCTCAGCTGATGAGAACAATACACAGCCAGTGACTGGGAAGAAGGGAGATTCTGCCACACTGCCCTGCACATTCAGTACTCCTGGCTGGTATCCGAGCTCCATCATTGTCCTCTGGATGAAGGAGATTCCATGCGAAGAGTCTGCTGTTTTTACTCTCACACGTTCTCTCGCCGCTGGTTCTCACTATACTGACTCACTCACTGTAAATCAAGGAGATCGTTATGAGCTGATCGGAAACCTAACCCAAGGAGACGCCGCCATAAGGATGAGGGACCTGGGGCTGAACGACACCAGCGACTACTTCTGTCACATACATGTCGAGAATGGGAGAGGAGAAAAGGTGACTCAGGATGTGATGAGACTACAGGTTGTCAGGAATGATATGGTGAAAGTGATAAAAACATGTTGAACAAAGACAAGAGCAAATTCACTCCCAGTGAGGAGCTGAGGCCTGAGAAACGTCTAACAGCTTTGGAGACTGTTTAGGCAGCCCAATTTTTAGGCTGATACGTTGTTCAGATCCACAGACACACTGAGGCTAATTCCATCCGCCTCCTCCATTAACATCAATCCCATGTCCCTTTACAATCAGGAGCCAGTCCATTTCCTCTCTGAGTATTTCAATCCAATCTACTTCTGGTGGCTGTCACCTCTTTGTGCTCACATGTTTCTCAGTGCCACGTAATGGGTTTTGTCGCCACGGACCGTTTAATAAAGATGAATTCAATTAAGTTAACTCATTGTCTCTTTCCTCCCCCAGCCCCGGCCACCATCCTGGAGCTGTCGGTTGTGTCCGATAATATAACTGGAGACACCATCGTGTGCAAGGTTGAATGGGAGCCACCTGCAAACATCACATGGATTGGCCCTGAAAACAGAGCACTGCCCGTGGACAGCAGTAGCACGACAGTCACACGAGAGCTGGACAAACATCACACTGTGGGAGAGATTAACCCAACGCTGAGAGGGGACTACAGCTGTGTGGCTGTAAATGAACACGGGACAGACATCCGTCAGATCCACTTACCCGCTGATGACAAGTACAAGTTGAACATCGCCCTCTACATTGGGTCCGGCATTTTAATTATCTTCTTTCTTTTAATTGGTTTTGCTATCTGGAGGTTGAAGAGAGGTAAGCTTCACAATGAAACCCCTACTGGTGTGGGACATCATGGTAATACTGTGGCATCTTCTCGATTACACAGGACTAGGACGAGGCCATTCAGCCCCTCGAGCTTGTTCTGCCATTGCGAGATCATGGTTGAGAAGCGACTTAGCAAAAGTGAACTGGAAACAGCTACTTGAAGGTAAATCAGTGTCAGGGCAGTGGGAGGCATTGAAGAAGGAGATATATGGAGTTCAGGGTAAACATGTTCCCACAAAGAAAAAGGGTAGAACTGCCAAATTTAGAGCCCTCTGGATGACAAGGTGCATACAGGCTAAGATAAAGCAAAAAAGTGAATCTGATATCAGATATCGTGAGCTGAATACTGCAGAAAGTTGAGAAGAATATAGAAAGTGTAAGGATGAATTAAGAAGGAAATTAAGAAATCAAAGAGAGGACATGAAAAAATACTGGCAAATAGAATCAAAGAAAACCCAAAGATGTGTTATAATTACATAAAGAGCAAGAGGATAACTAATGCAAGAGTGGGGCCTATTAGGGATCAAAATGGTGATCTATGTGTGGAGGTGGAGGATCTGGGTAAGGTACTTAATGAATACTTTGTGGCTGTCTTCACAAAAGAGAGAAACGGTGCAGACATTGCAATCAGGTAGATGGAATGTGAAATATTAGATGAAATAAACATAGTGAGAGAGGAAGTCTTAAGGGTTTAGCAGCTTTGAAAGTGGATAAATCCCCAGGCCTGGTTGAAATGTGTACCAGACTGTTAAGAGAAGCAGAAGAGGAAATAGCAGAGGCTCTGACCATCATTTTCCAATCCTCTCTGCTACAGGTGTGGTGCCGGAGGACTGGAGGACTGCTAACGCTGCACCATTGTTTTAAAAGGGAGAAATGGTTAGGTCAAGCAATCACAGGCCAGTCAGCCCAACCTTGCTGATGGGAAAATTATTGGAAAAAATTCTGAGGAACAGGATAAAGCTTCATTTAGAAAAACACAAATTAATCAAAGACAGTCAGCATGGATTTATTAAGGGAAGGTCGTGTCTGGATTTAATTTTTTGAGGAGGTAACAAGGAGGTTCAGTGAGGGTAGTGTGTTTGATGTAGTCTATATGGATTTTAGTAGGGCTTTTGATAAGGTCCCACAGGTAAAGTGGCTAGTTGGATCCAAAATTGGCTCAGAGGCAGGAAGCAAAGGGTAATGGTCAATGGGTGTTTTTGTGACTGGTGTTCCGCAGAGTTCAGTACTAGATCCCTTGCTTTTCGTGGTCAGTATCAATGATTTAGACTTGAATGTAGGGGGTATGATTTAGAAGTTTGCAAATGATACAAAAATTAGCCGTGTGGTTGATAATGAAGAAGAAAGCTGTAGATTGCAGGAAGATATCAATGGACTGGACAGGTGGGCAGAACAGTGACACATGGAATTCCATTCGGAGAAGTGTGAGGTAATGCATTTGTGGAGGGCTAACAAGACAAGGGAATACATAATAAATGGATCAAAGGGACCTTGGAGTGCATGTCTACAGATCCCTGAAGGTAGCAGGCTAGGTAGATAAGGTGGTTAAGAAGGCATATGGGATACTTACCTTTATTAGCCGAGGCATAGAATACAAGAGCAGGGAGGTTATGTTTGAATTGTATAAAACATTAGTTAGACCACAGCTAGAATATTGCTGCAGTTCTGGTTATCACATTACAGGAAAGATGTGATTGCACTGGAAAGGGTACAGAGTGAAATGTCTTCACCCAGAGGGTGGCGGGGGTCTGGAACTCACTGCGTGAAAGGGTGGTAGAGGCAGAAACCTGAACCACTATGATTCTATAACGCCCCAATCTAAATGGCGGCGGGCAGAATGCCGGTGGGAACGGGGCTACACTCCAATCTTGATCAGTCTACCACTCTGTTCCTACCCTAAAACAGGGAAGGAAATCAATTCTGATCTTTTCCAAGACAACAAAAACATGGAACTTATTGTCTACCTGAGTCGTTCCTTCTTACAATCTACAGGCTTTAAAAGAAATAACTTATATTTTTGTAGCACCTTTCACAAACTCAGGATGTCTCAAATACCATAAATTACTTTTGAAGTGTAGTCACTGGTGTAATGTAGGAAACACAGCAGCCAATTTTGTGCACAGCAAGGTGCCACAAACTGCAATGTGATAATGACCAGAAAAATCAGTTTTAGTTTGAGAAATATATATTGGCGAGGACACCAGGGATAACTCCCCTGCTCTTGTTCAAAATAGTGGCCATGGGATCTGTTACATTTGCCTGAGTGAGCAGAATCGACCTGGGTTTAACGTCTCATCCGAAAGACGGTGCAGAACACCCTCAGTACTGCACTAGAGATGTCGGTATGGATCATGTGCTCAAATCTGTGGAGTGGGACGTGAACATTGAGGCGAGAGTGCTACCAGCTGAGCCAAGGCTAAGTCTCAAAGCTCAAATGCTAAGGGTTTTGCGAGAATTTTTTAAAGTTTGGCAACCCCCCAATCATCACTTTGTGATCAGCTCATTTTCTCCTCTACTTTTTCAGTCTCAAAGTGCTTTGAGATGGGGTCCTGTACGTTGGTCCCTTCATCTATGTTACTCCATTTAAAAAATCCATGTTCCATATTTTCTTACATTTCTTTGTCTTTGACAGATCCACAAGAACTTGGAAGCGATGCTGTTTACAGTGTTGTTAATTATTCAGTTGTCACAGCAAGCAGAGACAGGTAACTACTAGCAACTACAACACAGAAAACAGAGCATCATGTTTAAGGATCAGTGCTGGGACCACTGTTGAACACAAGTTACAGAAACAATTTGGATTCTGGGGGGTTGTTCAGAGGGACATTAGCTTGGATGATGTGGAATCTATATGGGTAGAGATGAGAAACACCAAAGGGCAGAAAATGCTAGTGGGAGTTGTGTACAGACCACCAAACAGCAGTCGTGAGGTTGGGGATGGCATCAAACAAGAAATTAGGGATGCATGCAATAAGGGTACAGCAGTTATCATGGGTGACTTTAATCTACATATTGATTGAGCGAACCAAACTGGTAGCAATACCTGTGGAGGAGGATTTCCTGGAGTGTATAAGGGATGGTTTTCTAGACCAATATGTCAGGGAACCAACGAGAGAGCAGGCCATCCTCGACTGGGTCTTGTGTAATGAGAGAGGGTTAATTAGCAATCTGGTCATGCGAGGCCCCTTGGGGAAGAGTAACCATAATATGGTAGAATTCTTCATTAAGATGGAGAATGACACAGTTAATTCAGAGAACTAGGGTCCTGAACTTAAAGAAAGGAAACTTCGATGGTATGAGACGTGAATTGGCTGGGATAGACTGGAGAATGATACTTAAAGGGTTGATGGTGGATAGGCAATGGCAGACATTTAAATATCACATGGATAAACTACAACAATTGTACATCCCTGTCTGGAGTAAAAATAAAAAGGTGGCACAACCGTGGCTAACAAGGAAAATTAGGGAAAGTGTTAAATCCAAGAAAGAGGCATATAAATTGGCCAGAAAAAGCAGCAAACCTGAGGACTGGGAGAAATTTAGAATTCAGCAGAGGAGGACTAAGGGTTTAATTAGGAGGGGGAAAATAGAGTATGATAGGAAGCTTGCAGGGAACATAAAAACTGACTGCAAAAGCTTCTATAGATATGTGAAGAGAAAAAGATTAGTGAAGACTAATGTAGGTCCCTTGCAGTCAGAATCAGGTGAATTCATAATGGAGAACAAGGAAATGGCAGACCAATTGAACAAATACTTTGGTTCTGTCTTCACTAAGGAAGACACGAATAACCTCCCGAAAATACAAGAGGACCGAGGGTCTAGCGAGAAGGGGGAACTGAGGGAAATCCTTATTAGTCAGGAAATGATGTTAGGGAAATTGAAGGGAGTGAAGGCCAATAAATCCCCAGGGCCTGATAGTCTGTATCCCAGAGTACCTAAGGAAGTGACCCTAGAAATAGTAGATGGTGGTCATTTTCCAACATTCGATGGACTCAAGATCATTTCCTATGTATTGGAGGGTAGCTAATGTAACCCCACTTTTTAAAAAGGATGGAAAGAGAAAATGGAATTATAGCCTGGTTAGCCTGCTATCGGTGGTGCAGAAAATGTTGGAATCAATCATTAAAGATGTAATAGCAGCGCATTTGGAAAGCAGTGACAGGATCAGTCCAAGTCAGCATGGATTTATGAAAGGGAAATCATGCTTGACAAATCTTCTACAATATTTTGAGGATGTAACCAGTAGAGTGGATAATGGAGAACCAGTGGATGTAGTGTATTTGGACTTTCAAAAGGTTCCATGCAAGAGATTAGTGTGCAAAATCAAAGCACATGGTATTGGGGGTAATGTATTGATGTGGATAGAGAACTCGTTGTCAGACAGGAAGCTAAGAGTGGAAATAAACGGGTCCTTTTCAGAATGGCAGGCAGTGACTAGTGGGGTACCGCAGGGCTCAGTGCTGGGACCCCAGCTCTTTACAATATATATTAATGATTTAGATGAAGGAATTGAATGTAATATCTCCAAGTTTGCAGATGACACTAAGCTGGGTGGCAGTGAGAGCTGCGACGAGGATGCTAAGAGGCTACAGGATGACTTGGACAGGTTAGGCGAGTGGGCAAATGCATGGCAGATGCAATATAATGTGGATAAATGTGGGGTTATCCACTTTGGGGGCAAATCAGGCAGGCAGATTACTATCTGAATGGTGACAGATTTAGTAAAAGAGGAGGTGCAATGAGACCTGGGTGTCATGGTACATCAGTCATTGAAGGTAGGCATGTCGATACAGCAGTCAGTAAAGAAAGCAAATGGCATGCTGGCCTTCATAGCGAGGGGATTTGAGTATAGGAGCAGGGAGGTCTTGCTGCAGTTGTACACGGCCTTGGTGAGGCCTCACCTGGAATATTGTGTGCAGTTTTTGTCTCCTAATCTGAGGAAGGACGTGCTTGCTATTGAGGGAGTGCAGTGAAGATTCACCAGATTGATTCCCGGGATGAAAGGACTGACATATGAGGAAAGACTGGATCGGCTAGACTTATACTCACTGCAAATTAGAAGAATGAGAGGGGATCTCATAGAAACGTATAAAATTCTGACGGGGCTGGACAGGTTATGTGCAGGAAGAATGTTGCTGATGTTGGGGAAGTCCAGAACCAGGGGTCACAGTCTAAGGATAAGGGGTAAGCCATTTAGGACCAAGATGAGGAGAAACCTTTTCACCCAGAGAATTTTAAACCTGTGGAATTCTCTACCATAGGAGTCCAGTTCGTTGGACATATTCAAAAGGGAGTTAGATGTGTCCCTTATGGCTAAAGGGATCAGGGGGTGTGGAGAGAAGGCAAGGGTGGGGTACTGAGATTGCATGATCAGCCATGATCATATTGAATGGTGGTGCAGGCTTGAAGGGCCGAATGGCCTACTCCTGCACTTATTTTCTATGTTTCTATACAGAGGAGGACAGCGACAGAATACAGGAGGATATTAATAAAGTAGCAGAATGGGTGTGTAATTGGCAAATTAACTTCATTATAGATAAATGTGAGGTAGATAATGTAGATTAGTAGGAAGAATAAGGAGGCCACATGCTCCTTGGAAAATAAGGGGAAAAATTTCCCTGCTCCCCGATTGAGGCGGTAACCAGCTTGGGAAGGGACATTCTGTGCCCGGCGCAGGAGTCCTGCCCCTGCCACAGTATCGAGCGTACTGCCTCTCAAAGGAAGTGGAACGCAATCTCGCGATCTCCACTTTGGGTGGGGAGTTCTGGGGTGCAACTGGGACGGTGATTCGTGCGTTACGCAGATGCTCCGCGTATCGCTGACGTTCATCAATGCCCCCTCCCCTTCACTTAAAGGGGAGAACCGCTGCACACTCTGAGCCACCAGGGCAGTGAGGACAGGCCCCTGCAGCCCGGTCACCGCGCACTGCGATGATGTCATCGACGGTTGCGCGGCGCTGCCATGGCGGAGCCTCCTCAAACTCCCGGGCAATTTTCCATGAGCCGGGCAAAATGTCCCTGCTAACAGGCCTCTCAAAAAGCGCCAATTTCGCCCCTTAGTGCTCTTTATGGGATTGAGATGCGGAGAGATCTGGGGGTACAGGCACACAGTTCACTAAAAGTAGCAATGCATGTTAATACGGCCATGAAAAGGTAAACAGAGCACTGGGGTTCATTTCTATCGGGGTAGAATTGAAAAGCAGGTAAGTTGTACAGAGCAGATGGAACCTTGGTTAGACCACACTTGGAGTACTGTGCACAGTTCTGGTCTCCATAATATAAAAAGAGTATAGAAGCACTGGAGTAGGGGCAAAAAAGATTTACTAGAATGATACCAGAACTGAGGTTAATCCTATCAGCAAAAACTGAACAGGCTGGGGCTCTATTCTTTGGGAGAAAGAAGACTGAGGGGTGACCTGATAGAGGTCTTTAAGATGATGAAAGGGTTTGATGCTGACATATTGCGCATGCACGGAACTCGGAATCAGATCCCGGGAAAAGCCGAGAGTTAAAGGCGCGATATAGTAATGCACCTATTAAAGTTTTCAAAATCACTTGTTGATGACTGGCACTGTTACGTCTGTCTGTCGCTGCAAACTCGGAGACTCCTGCACCCTGCTGTGTGTAACCTCCGAGGGAAACGCTTCCTCATCCCTTTAAGTCGCCACCAGTTAACGACTCTGCAAGTCTGCACCGACTATTTTTCCAGACCTTGTTATTGGCGGGCACTCAATGAGGCACACGCACCGAATTTACCGACCGGGGCGCAAGTCTGTGCGTTGCACCAGGAATACGTCATGATCG
This sequence comes from Pristiophorus japonicus, assembly GCF_044704955.1. Classification (NCBI taxonomy): domain Eukaryota; kingdom Metazoa; phylum Chordata; class Chondrichthyes; family Pristiophoridae; genus Pristiophorus; species Pristiophorus japonicus. The sequence goes on along the minus strand of NW_027254627.1, from coordinate 94,833 downwards.
GAGTGATCATCCAGGCGTGAATGGTTTGTGTCTCCAGTGAGCCTCTAATAAAGTTTCCATTGGGGCGTTAAAAGCTTTGCGCCGAGTCGCTGAGCTCTAACGCTTCCATTAACGGCCCCTCTGGCCGCTAACTGAGGCTATAGTCAGCCGAAAATCCAGTCCCTTGATTAGATCACTCCTCAACCTTCTATAGTCAAGGGCATGAAACATGTTTATGTAACCTGTTCTCCTAATTTAACCCTCTAAGCCACTTTATCATTCTGGTGAATCGGCGCTTACCCCCCTCCCAGGCCATTAAATCCTTCCTGAGATGCGATGCCCAGAACTGCTCACAGTACTCCAGATCCCATTGGCCTTTTTGATTGCTTCGTGTTCCTGTCTACTAGCTTTCATTAATGAAACAGCAAAGAAGAGATCGATTTCCAACAATACAGATCTCTGCACTCCTCCAGTTCTAGCCTCTTGTGCATCCCCGGTATTCATCACTGCACCATCAGCGGCCGTGCCTTCAGCTGCCGAGGCCCTAAGTTCTGGAATTCCCCCCAAAACCTCTCCACCTCTCTCTCCTTTAAGATGTTCCTTAAAACCTACATGTCTGACCAATTTTCTAATACCTCCTTATGTGGCTCGGTGTCAAATTTTGGTTGATAATGCTGCTTGGGACGTTTTACTATGTTATAGAATAATAGAATTATACTACGCTATATAACAATAGCATCATAGAAACATAGAAACATAGAAAACAGGTGCAGGAGTAGGCCATTCGGCCCTTCTAGCCTGCATCGCCATTCAATGAGTTCATGGCAGAACATGCAACTTCAGTACCCTATTCCTGCTTTCTCACCATACCCCTTGATCCCCCGAGTAGTAAGGACTACATCTAACTCCCTTTTGAATATATTTAGTGAATTGGCCTCAACTACTTTCTGTGGTAGAGAATTCCACAGGTTCACCACTCTCTGGGTGAAGAAGTTTCTCCTCATCTCGGTCCTAAATGGCTTACCCCTTATCCTTAGACTGTGACCCCTGGTTCTGGACTTCCCCAACATTGGGAACATTCTTCCTGCATCCAACCTGTCTAAACCCGTCAGAATTTTAAACGTTTCTATGAGGTCCCCTCTCATTCTTCTGAACTCCAGTGAATACAAGCCCAGTTGATCCAGTCTTTCTTGATAGGTCAGTCCCCCCATCCCGGGAATCAGTCTGGTGAACCTTCGCTGCACTCCCTCAATAGCAAGAATGTCCTTCCTCAAATTAGGAGACCAAAACTGTACACAATACTCCAGGTGTGGCCTCACCAAGGCCCTGTACAACTGTAGCAACACCTCCCTGCCCCTGTACTCAAATCCCCTCGCAATGAAGGCCAACATGCCATTTGCTTTCTTAACCGCCTGCTGTACCTGCATGCCAACCTTCAATGACTGATGTACCATGACACCCAGGTCTCGTTGCACCTCTCCTTTTCCTAATCTGTCACCATTCAGATAATAGTCTGTCTCTCTGTTTTTACCACCAAAGTGGATAACCTCACATTTATCCACATTATACTTCATCTGCCATGCATTTGCCCACTCACATAACCTATCCAAGTCACTCTGCAGCCTCATAGCATCCTCCTCGCAGCTCACACTGTCACCCAACTTAGTGTCATCCGCAAATTTGGAGATACTACATTTAATCCCCTCGTCTAAATCATTAATGTACAGTGTAAACAGCTGAGGCCCCAGCACAGAACCTTGCGGTACCCCACTAGTCACTGCCTGCCATTCTGAAAAGTACCCATTTACTCCTACTCTTTGCTTCCTGTCTGACAACCAGTTCTCAATCCATGTCAGCACACTACCCCCAATCCCATGTGCTTTAACTTTGCACATTAATCTCTTGTGTGGGACCTTGTCGAAAGCCTTCTGAAAGTCCAAATATACCACATCAACTGGTTCTCCCTTGTCCACTCTACTGGAAACATCCTCAAAAAATTCCAGAAGATTTGTCAAGCATGATTACCCTTTCACAAATCCATGCTGACTTGGACCTATCATGTCACCTCTTTCCAAATGCGCTGCTATGACATTCTTAATAATTGATTCCATCATTTTACCCACTATTGAGGTCAGGCTGACCGGTCTATAATTCCCTGTTTTCTCTCTCCCTCCTTTTTTAAAAAGTGGGGTTACATTGGCTACCCTCCATTCGATAGGAACTGATTCAGAGTCAATGGAATGTTGGAAAATGACTGTCAATGCATCCGCTATTTCCAAGGCCACCTCCTTAAGTACTCTGGGATGTAGTCCATCAGGCCCTGGGGATTTATTGGCCTTCAATTCCATCAATTTCCCTAACACAATTTCCTGACTAATAAGGATTTCCCTCAGTTCCTCCTCCTTACTAGACCATCTGAACCCTTACTAGACCCTCTGCTCCTCCTCCTTACTAGACCCTCTGAACCCTAACTAGACCCTCCTTACTAGACCCTCTGTAATCATAGAATGGTTACAGCACAGAAGGCCATTTGGCTCGCTGAGACCATGCCGACTCTCAGCTAGTCCCACTCCCCTGCTCTTTCCCCGTAGCCCCGCAAATCTTTTTCCTTCAGAAACTTATCCAACTCCCTTTTGAAAGATAAGCTTGAGTCTGCCTCCACCACCCTTTCAGGCCGTGCATTCCAGATCTCAACCACTCGCTGCGTCAAAAAGTTTTTTCTCACATTGCCTTTGGCTCTTTTGTCAATCACCTATATAAATGCAAGCTGCTATTGAATTCTTTCTTGTTATACCATTAAATTGTATCAACGTTTTGCAGATAAGGATGTAAGAAGGAAGTAACTGACTGTGTCCTTTACAGATCCTCAGGAGGCTGAGAGTCTCCCTGCCTACAGTAGTGTTATATTTCTGAGACCTCAGCGAGCAGAGACAGGTAAGGAATGGTGACTACAGAGCAAGCAACAAAAAGCCAGTTGCCAACCATGATTACTACTTTCAATTAAAGAGTTAACCTTTCACATACCTTCAACTGGCATGATAGCGTGCCTTTTATCGGCTGATAGTGTGCGGGGCTGCCCATTGCAGCGATATGTGAAACACACATGACCTCCGGCAGGGGTCAGTGACAGAGGTCACCGACGGGAGCGATCCCGATGAAATTGCCGGGATCAAATCCCGGAGAAGTTTTGCCCCATCTCCCAAGGCTTTTTTAAAGGCAAAATCCTGAATCCTTGTCTTAAAGGTCATTGCGAAGCACATTTTGTTCCTCGTGTGTTCAACGGTTGATCAGACAATGGGATTATCAGGACTGGGATCTAGCCTGTCGTACAATCATCAATTCAATGGAACAGATTGTCAGTAACGGGCATTTGGTTTCTTGATTCTTTTCTCTCTGACACAACTATGGAGATAATCGATTTTGTCTTAATAGATGTGCAGGAGGTAGAAGATGTTCTGTATGGCAATGTGAACAAACCCAAACCACCTCAAGCAAAACAGACAGGTAAGACAGCAAGAATGGCCCTTGAATGTCATTACAACATGCATCAGCTATTACTCAGTGTTGCTCAGTTACAGCCCAGTAATGAATGAGGGGCTGGAGGGGTTGGATTGTCATCAGCGATTATGTAAATTGAGCAAGTTCTCACTGGGAGAGAGAAGGTTGAGAGGCGATAGGATTGCTGATTTTAGCATTCTAAAGGGAGCAGATAATGTCGACCGTGACCAGCTGTTTCACCTTGTCCAGAACAGTAGACCCAGAGGATACGGCCTGAGCTTGCATGGGGATAAATTCAAAACTAATCTGCAGAAACAATGACCTCGATATTTACAGGGAGCAAGGGGAGGGTACGGGGTAGGCTGAACATGCCTGAAGAACTCGGCAAGGCCGAGGACAGAGGTCCTGATAAATTTAAGGCAAGTCCTGATTATCATTTTTGTGTTCTGTTTCCTGCTGGCAACTTGTCAAATCGACAGTGTCCCAATTGCACTGGGAGAGCCCGATTTAAATATGTTAATAAGGTGACCCGCCTCCCCATGGCGAGACACTTGGACGCTCCAATATCCACAGCCGCGACTTGTTTCCCGTATTAGACCCCCACCCCCCGACCCTCCTCCACCTGTCCTGGGGGGTTAACAGCGAGAGAGTGATCAGTCTATGGAACAGGTTCCTGAGGGAGTCGATAGACACATTTAGTATTGAACCATTCAAATACAAATTAGATTTCTTATAGAGAATAATATTTTGGGATGCAGTATAGGAGTAATTTGAGACATGGCATGTGATTAAGTGTAGTCACTTGGGAGGAACAGGTAACTTTCCACCCATGTTTCCTGATACTACAATATTTTATAACTAAAGTGTTCGAAGAATTTATTTTTAAGAAGAATTTTTTAATGCCCCTCTGATCGGTCTCCTGAGCTGCTCGCAGCACTGTCCTGGAGATTATTTTCTCATTCCTGGAGAGACAGGAACCTAGCCCTACGATAGAAATAATGTGCATTTCTCGAGCGCCTTTCACATCCTCAGCATGTCCCAAAGCGCTGTCCAGCCAGTGAAGCACTTTTTGAAGTGTAGTCACTGATGTAGGGAGTCCACAGCTCCAGGATTTGTGGTGTGGTGATGGGGAGCCTAAAGTGGAGGGTGAAACACAGAAACATAGAAACATAGAAAATAGGTACAGGAGAAGGCCATTCGGCCCTTTGAGCCTGCACCACCATTCCTGCTTTCTCTCCATACCCCTTGATCCCTTTAGCCGTAAGGGCCATATCCAACTCTCTCTTGAATTTATCGAACGAACTGGCGTCAACAAATCTTGGTGGAACAGAATTCCACAGGTTAACAACTCTCTGAGTGAAGAAGCTTCTCCTCATCTCGGTCCTAAATGGCTTACCCCTTATCCTTCGACTGTGACCCCTGGTTCTGGACTTTCCCAACATTGGGAACATTCTTCCTGCATCTAACCTGTCCAGTCCCGTCAAAATTTTATATGTTTCTATGAGATCCCCTCATTCTTCCAAACTCCAGTGAATACAGGTCCAGTCTATCCAATCTCTCCTCAAATGTCAGTCCCGCCATCCCGGGAATCAGTCTGGTGAACTTTCGCTGCACTCCCTCAATAGCAAGATCGTCCTTCTTCAGATTAGGAGACCAAAACTGAACACGATATACCAGGTGTGACCTCACCAAGGCCTTTTACAGCTACAGCAAGATCTCCCTGCTACTATACTCAAATCCCCTAGCTATGAAGGCCAACATGCCATTTGCCTTCTTCACTGCCTGCTGTACCTGCATGCCAACCTTCAATGATTGATGTACCATGACACCCAGGTCTCATTGCACCTCGCCTTTTCCTAATCTGCTGCCATTCAGATAATATTCTGCCTGCGTGTTTTTGCCACCAAAGTGGATAACCTCACATTTATCCACATTATACTGCATCTGCCATGCATTTGCCCACTCACCTAATCTGTCCAAGTCACCCTGCAGCCTCTTAGCGTCCTCCTCACAGCTCACACCGCCACCCAGCTTAGTGTCATCTGCAAACTTGGAGCTTTTACTTTCAATTCCTTCATCTAAATCATTGATGTATATTGTAAATAGCTGGGGTCCCAGCACTGAGCCCTGCGGCACCCCACTAGTCACTGCCTGCCATTCTGAAAAGGACCTGTTTATCCCGACTCTCTGCTTCCTGTCTGCCAACCAGTTCTATATTCACATCAATATATTACCCCCAATACCATGTGCTTTAATTTTGCATACCAATTTCTCATGTGGGACCTTGTCAATAGCCTTTTCAAAGTCCAAATACACCACATCCACTGGTTCTCCCTTGTCCACTCTACCAGTTACATTCTCAAAAAATTCTAGAAGCTTTGACAAGCATGATTTCCCTTTCATAAATCCATGCTGACTTGGAGCGATCCTGTCACTGCTTTCCTGGCACTGCTATTTCATCTTTAATAATTGATTCCAAAATTTTCCCCACTACTGATGTCAGGCTAACCGGTCTACAATTACCCGTTTTCTCTCTCCCTCCTTTTTTAAAAAGTGGTGTTACATTAGCTACCCTCCAGTCCATAGGAACTGATCCAGAGTCGATAGACTGTTGGAAAATTATTACCAATGCATCCACTATTTCTAGGGCCACTTCCTTAAGTAATCTGGGATGCAGACTATCAGTCCCTGGGGATTTATCGGCCTTCAATGCCATCAATTTCCCTAACACAAGTTCCTGACTAATAAGGATTTCCTTCAGTTCCTCCTTCTCGCTAGACCCTCGGTCCCCGAGTATTTATGAAACGTTATTTGTGTCTTCCTTCGTGAAGACAGAACCAATATATTTATTCAATTGGTCTGCTATTTCTTTGTTGCCCAGTATAAATTCACCTGATTCTGACTGCAAGGGACCTACATTTGTCTTCATTAATCTTTTTCTCTTCACATATCTGTAGATGCTTTTGCAGTCAGTTTTAATGTTCCCAGCAAGCTTCCTCTCATACTCTATTTTCCTCCTCCTATTTAAACCCTTTCTCCTCCTTTGCTGAATTCTAAATTTCTCCCAGTCCTCAGGTTTGCTGGCCAATTTATATGCCTCTTCCTTGTATTTAATACTATCCCTAATTTCCCTTGTTAGCCACGGTTGAGCCACCTTCCCCATTTTATTTTTACTCCAGACAGGATATACAATTGCTGAAGTTCATCCATGTGATCTTTAAATGTTTGCCATTGCCTATCCACCATTAACCCTTTAAGTATCATTTGCCAGTCTATTCTAGCCAATTCACGACTCATACCATCAAAGTTACCTTTCCTTAAGTTCAGGACCCTAGTCTCGGAATTAACTGTGTCACTCTCCATCTGAACAAAGAATTCTACCATATTATGGTCACTCTTCCCCAACGGGCCTCGCACAGCAAGATTGCTAATTAGTCCTTTCTCTTTACACATCACCCAGTCGAGGATGGCCAGCCCTCGAGTTGGTTCCTCGATATATTGGTCTAGAAAACCATCCCTAATATACTCCCGGAAATCCTCCCCCACCATACTGCTACCAGTTTGGTTAGCCCAATCTATATGTCGATTAAAGTCGTAGGTTAAAGTTCTCTTCCACTCTTCCCTATGGCCCAGTGTGAGGCTGGAATTCCTGGGCTTGTGAGCTCAAGAGCTGGAGCAGGACTTGAACCGACAATCTTCTTCCTCAGCAACAACAACAACCGGCATTTCTCTAGCGCCCTTAATGCAGTAAAATATCCCAAAGCGCTTCGCAGGAGTGTAAGCAAACAAAATTTGACACTGAGCCTGTCATGTATCTTACATTATTATATATAACTGTATCCTAACATGCTGTACATGATTGTAATAAGATATGATCTGTAACCACCAGCATACCTTACCACCAGGGGTGCACTTGCAAGAGACAGGTATATAAGGACAGATCTCAGGCAAGTGCAGCATTCCAGAGCTGTGAAATAAAGGTGCAGGTCCAGAGTGACCTTGACTTCACTACATGCCTCGTGTGAATCTGTACTGAGGGGACAGGACTTTACAGTGACGACAAGTTACGGGATTACAGAATCCACAGAATGGCGAACAACGGATCAGATGAAAAGTACAATGCGGGAGACAATTGGGAGGACTTTATAGAAAGGCTCCAGCAAAGCTTTGTAACCAAAGACTGGTTGGGCGACGATAAGGCAGACAAGAGAAGAGCCCATCTCTTGACCAGCTGTGGCTCGAAAACATACGCTTTAATGAAGGATCTGTTGGCACCCGAGCAACCAGCAAGCAAGTTGTTTGAAGAATTGAGCACACTGGTGAGAGACCATCTGAAGCCAGCGAGCAGCCTACACATGGCCAGACACAGGTTCTACAACTACAGACGCTGTGTGGGCCAGAGCATACCCGACTTCATGGCGGAACTTCGGAGGTTGGCTGGTTTATGTGAGTTCTCCGATGAACTGAGGAGAGAAATGCTGAGAGACTTTTTCATTGAAGGAATAGGCCATGCAGGCATATTCCGAAAGCTCATAGAGACCAAGAACCTGGCCTTAGAGGCAGCAGCACTGGTTGCACAGACATTTTGGTAGGGGAAGAAGAAACGAGGTTGATTTACAATGCAGGTACGACAACTAACGAAATATCGGAACAAGAAGTTCACAGCACTAAACAAGCTGCCACCCCCACACACAGACAAAACCGGGAGAACAGGCTCTCGACAGCAGGCAGAAGCCATCAAGGGCCACAGGAACGGCCGTTCACACCTCATCAACCCACAATGCGAGCAATCAACTACAAACTGAGAGAAGCTCAAGAGAGATCAGCCAGACGCAGCTCATTCTTTGGGAACACTTTGAACAATGGAACAGGTCTATGCTGGAGGTGTGGGGGTGGGCATTCGTCAAGGGGATGTCGATTTCAGCAGGTTGTTTGCAGAAATTGTGAATATACAGGGCATTTGGCCCACATGTGCAAAAAAACGGCAGCTCGGCTGGTATAAGAATCGGATGAGTCGGAAAGCAGACCAGAAGATGGTGGGGACAGTACCCGGGACACCGATGTACAGCGGGTCAACACGATCAATGGCTGCTGCTCCTACAACAGGACGCCTCCTATAATGATGAGGGTCCTACTCAACGGGATATCTGTGAACATGGAGCTGCATACGGGAGCGAGTCAATCTCTCATGGGCGCTCAACAATTTGAACAACTGTGGCCGCATAAAAGAGACAGACCAAAACTCACAAGGGTCGACAAAAAAACTAAGGACCTATACCAAACAAATTGTACCAGTCCTCGGCAGCGCCATGCTCTCTGTCACACACAAAGGGACAGTGAACCGACTTCCCCTGTGGATTGTCCCCGGAGACCCCCCAGCACTGCTGGGGAGAAGCTGGCTGGCAAAACTAAACTGGAAATGGGATGATGTCCATGCCATGTCATTAGAGGAACGGACCTCCTGCTCAACAGTTATAAAGCGATTTGAACATCTCTTTCAGCCAGGTGTGGGCACTTTCAAAGGGGCCAAAGTCAAAATCTACATTAAACAGGATGCTAGACCGGTCCATCACAAGGCCAGAGCTGCACCCTATGTGATGAGGGAAAAGATTGAACACGAACTAGACAGGCTTCTGCGGGAAGGCATTATATCACCTGTGGAATTTAGCGACTGGGCAAGTCCCATCGTCCCAGTCATGAAGCCTGATGGATCCGTACGAATCTGTGGGGAATACAAATCTACCATAAACAGAGTCTCCCTACAGGACCAGTACCCGCTGCCCAGAGCGGAGGACTTATTTGCCACATTGGCTGGAGGTAAACTTTTCTCAAAATTAGACCTCACATCTGCGTATATGACGCAAGAATTGACCGAGGAATCCAAGCTACTCACCACCATCAACACACATCGAGGCCTTTTTATGCACAATCGATGCCCATTCGGCATCAGGTCGGCAGCTGACATATTCCAGCACAACATGGAGAGTCTGCTCAAGTCCATCCCGGGGACGGTTGTATTTCAAGACGACATACTCATCACGGGCAGGGACACCGACTCCCATCTCCGCAATTTGGAGGAAGTACTAAAGCGGTTGGATCGGGTAGGCCTACGAGTCAAGAAATCCAAGTGCCTGTTTCTCGCACCTAAAGTTGAATTTTTGGGCAGAAGGATTGCCGCTGTTGGAATCCGCCCAACAGAGTCCAAAACTGAAGCAATTCGCCTGGCACCCAGACCCCGAAATGTCTCAGAACTGCGCGCCATTCTCGGGCTACTCAATTACTTTGGGAACTTTATGTAGAACTTAAGCACGTTGCTGGGGCCTCTCCATGTGCTACTCAGGAAGGGGTGCGATTGGTTTTGGGGGGACGCCCAGGAACGCGCCTTCAATAAGGCACGCAACCTTCTGTGTTCCAACAGTGTTTTGACTTTCTTTGACCCAGGTAAAAAGCTAGTTCTCACTTGCGATGCGTCAGCGTATGGGGTCGGGTGCATTTGACAACATGTCAATAGTGCAGGCAAATTACAACCCATAGCTTATGCCTCCAGGTCACTTTCGCGGGCGGAGCGCGGCTACAGAATGGTAGAGAAGGAGGCGCTCGTGTGCGTGTACGTTGTCAAAAAGATGCACCAATACCTTTTCGGGGTCAAGTTCGCGTTAGAAACCGACCACAAGCCCCTCACATCCCTCCTATCTGAGAGCAAGGCAATAAACGCCAACGCCTCGGCGCGAATTCAACGGTGGGCACTCATGCTGGCGTCCTACGACTATACCATAAGGCACAGACCAGACACAGACAACTGTGCCGACGCGCTCAGCAGGCTACCCCTGGCGACCACGGAAGGGTCTGACGAAATGGACTGTGAGATAGTCATGGAAATCAATGCCTTTGAGTCCACAGGTTGGCCCATGATGGCTCGCCAAATCAGAGCCTGGACGGCCAGCGACCCCACGTTATCCTTAGTAAAAAGATGTGTCCTAATCGGTGACTGGGCAGAGGCTCGCGATGTAACAATCTCAGAAAACAGAATGCATAAAAATCCTAAATCAGAATCGTTTCTTTTTCAACTGTAGTTTAAGCGACTGTCATCAATTCTGCCGAACAGCACCAAGACGTGAGTGAATATTAACACTCTGCGTGTAACAAGTTTCCCTTCTTTTATAACAGTGTTGATAAAGCTAAGGTGCATCTACTGAATTGGAACTCCAATACACAGTGCCATTTTCCCCCAGAATGGAAGCTTTGTGAGTTCCCAATCTCGGCAATCATGCCAAGGGAGCATCTGTACAAAAGAGGAAAAGCCATTTTCTCCTAAAGAAAGAAAGACTTGTATTTACCGTATATAGCGCCTTTCACGATCTCAGTATGTCCCAAAACATTTTACAGCCAATTAACTACTTCTGAAGGTTAGTTACTGTTGTAATGTGCAAATGTGGCAGCCAATCTACACACAGCAATATCCCATGAACAGCCATGTGATAGATGCTATGTATGCTAATCTCACCAATGAGTAAGACTTGCCACCAGGGGGCACACCTGTGGGGGACCAAAGGGTCACCTGTGCACCCTGGGCAAACAGGTATAAAAGGCAATCCACCATGCTGCTTCCTCACTTTGCAGTTACATTAAAGAGACCAAGGTCACAATGATTTGAGCTTACAACACAGTCTTGTGGAGTTATTCTGAACTTAACAACTGGCGATGAGTTACAGATCACGAACTTTCATTCGGTAATGGCTGCCGTTGGTACTCTTGAAAGATTTGTTGAGTGTTATGATTGGGAAGCCTTTGTTGAGCGTCTCGACCAGTACTTCGTGGCCAATGAGCTGGATGGCGGTCAAGCGAAGGACAATTCTCCTCACCGTATGTGGGTCTTCGATATATGGCCTCGTCAAAAATCTGCTGGCACCGGTCAAACCAAAGACAAGACTTATACAGAGCTGTGCAAGCTTGTTCCGGACCACCTCAAGCTGAAGGAGAGCATCCTAATGGCCAGGTATCGCTTTTGTGGTGTTCCTGCACCGTACTACAAACTCACAGGAGGCATGTACTGCAGACACAGTCACTACGTGACCTTAACCTTTATTACCAAGACCAAGGAGTGCCGACCCTGGGTGGAACCTACCCTTTTATACCTGGAAACCCAGGTGAGGAGTGTCTCCCACAAGTTCACCCACTGTGGTCAGGGTGTGTATTTCTAGGGTGTAAGTACAGTGTACAGAGTAGCATGAAGGTTACAGTTACATGAAGGTTACCGTTGCATGATGGTTACATACATGACATCAGCTCCCCCATTACGTCTTTTTGTGTCAAAGGTTAAGTTTTTCAGGTGGTCGACGCTCTCTCGTGGAGCGCCGCAGTTGTGTCTCTGGTGGCTGAGCCTTGGCACGCGTCTCTGTCACCTGAGGTGATTCCGGCCTGTCCGGGCTGGCCGCAGGGACTGTGCATGCTGTGGACCGTCCTTATTGCTTGTCCACTGGCAGTGGTGTGGGTGACATCTCATGCTCTTCTTCAGGTTCCTCCGTGTCTATGCTGAACCTTTTCTTTACTTGGTCCAAGTGTTTGCGGCACATCTGCCCATTGTTTAGTCTGACCACCATGACCCTATTCCCTTCTTTGCCAATTACTGTGCCCTCAAGCCACTTGGGTCCCAAAGCACGGTTAAGAACAAATACCGGGTCATCCATTTCTATACACTTCCCCCTTGAGTTTCGATCATGGGACTGAGTTTCGGTTTGGGACTGGTGCTTGCCCTCAACAATGTCTGCCAGGGCTGGGTGAATGAGGGACAGCCGCGTTTTAAGCGTGCATTTCATGAGGAGTTCCGCTGGCGGGACTCCTGTGAGCGAGTGCGGGCGGGACCTGTAGGCCAGCAGGAGGCGCGATTGGTGGTACTGAATGGAGGGAACTTGGATGCGTAGCATGCCCTGCTTTATGACTTGGACCACCCGTTCCGCCTAGCCATTGGAAGCCGGCTTGAACGCCGCTGTCTGGACGTGCTTGATCCCATTGCCCGACATAAACTCCTGGAATTCATTGCTGGTAAAACACGGGCCATTGTCGCTGACCAGGATGTCTGGCAAATCGTGGGTCATGAAAAACATACGCAGACTCTTCACAGTGATGGATGTCGTGCACGAGTTCAATATGATGCACTCGATCCATTACGAGTATGCATCGACAACGATCAGGAACATTTTCCCCATGAACGGGCCCGCATAGTCTACGTGAATACGTGACCATGGCCTGGTAGGCCAGGACCACGGGCTGAGTGGGGCCTCCCTAGGGGCATTGCCCAGCTGGGCACACGTCGTGAACCTGCGAACCCAGTGTTCCAGGTCTGAGTCAATCCCCGTCCACCATACATGTGACCGGGCAATGGCCTTCATTAACACGATGCCAGGGTGCTCGCTGTGGAGTTCCCTGATGAACGCTTCCCTTCCTTTCTGGGGCATGACTACCCAGCTGCCCCATAGCAGGCAGTCGGCTTGGATGGAGAGTTCATCCATCCATCTCTAAAACGGTCTGACCTCCTCGGGGCACGCCCTGTGTGCGGGCGCCCAATCCCCAGTCAGGACACATTTCTTTATCATGGATAGGAGGGGGTCCTTGTTGGTCCAGAGTTTGATCTGGCGGGCTGTGATGGGGGAGCCTGCGGTGTCAAAAGCCTCAACGGCCATGACCATCTTAGCGCTTTGCTCCGCTGCCCCCTCGGTGGTGGCTAGTGGGAGCCTGCTGAGCGTGTCAGCACAATTTTCGGTGCCTGGCCGGTGCCGTATGGTGTAGTCATACGCAGCCGGCGTGAGAGCTCATCGCTGTATGCGAGCTGACGCATTGGCATTGACAGCCTTGCTGTCGGACAACAGGGATGTTAACGGCTTGTGGTCCGTCTCTAGCTCGAACCGTCTACCGAAAAGGTACTGGTGCATCTTTTTCGCACCGTAAACACAAGCGAGTGCTTCCTTTTCGACCATGCTGTAACCACACTCTGCCGGGGAGAGCGACCTGGAGGCATAAGCCACCGGTTGGAGTTGGCTGTTGTCATTACCCTGCTGCAACACACACCCAACCCCGTAGGACGATGCATCGCACGTTAAAACCAGTTTTTTACAGGGGTCATACAAAGTCAACAGTTTGTTAGAACACAGCAGGTTCCTCGCCTTATTGAAAGCCTCTTCTTGACAGTCCCCCAAAGCCATTCACAACCTATATGCAGGAGCATGTGTAACGGCTCCAACAATGTGCTTAAGTTCGGCAGGAAGTTCCCGAAATAGTTCAAAAGTCCCAGGAATGATCGCAACTCCGACGTGTTGCCGGGCCTGGGCGTCCGGCGATCGCCTCCGTTTTTGATTCGGTAGGCCTGATCCCATCTGCGGCAACCCTCCTGCCCAAAAACTCGACCTCTGGGGCCAAAAACACACACTTGGCCTTTTTCAGCCGCAAGCCTACCCGGTCCAGTCGGCGCAGCACCTCCTCCAGGTTGTGGAGGTGTCCCTCAGTGTCTCGACCCGTGATAAGGATGTCGTCTTGGAATATAATTGTTCCAGGGATGGACTTGAGCAACCTTTCCATGTTTCTCTGAAAGATAGCAGCCGCCAAACGAATGCCAAACGGACACCTGTTGTAGATAAATAATCCCTTGTGTGTCGTGATGATGGTCAGAAACTTGGATTGTTCAGCCAGTTCCTGAGTCATGTAGGCCGAAGTGAGGTCCAGCTTCGTGAACAGCTTGCCACCTGCCAGCGTGGCAAAAAGGTCCTCCGCTCTCGGGAGCGGGTATTGGTCTTGCAGCGACACTCGGTTGATGGTGGCTTTGTAGTCGCTACAAATCCTGACCGAGCCATCTGCTTTAAGGACAGGAATGATGGGACTTGCCCAGTCGCTGAATTCAACGGCTGAAATTATGCCCTCTCTGAGCAGCCTGTCCAATTCACTCTCAATTTTCTCACGCATCAAATAAGGCACCGCTCTGGCTTTGTGGTGCACTGGTCTGGCGTCCGGAGTGATGCGTATCACTACTTTAGTGCCCTTGAACGTTCCGACACCGGGTTGAAACAGTGACCAGAATTTATGTAGGACCTGTGAGCATGAACTTCGCTCCACAGATGAAATGGCGTGCACATCTCCCCATTTCCAATTCATCTCAGCTAGCCAACTCCTCCCCAAGAGCGCAGGTCCATTTCCCGGGACGATCCAGAGTGGCAGCCGGTTCTGTGATCCATTATGTGCTACCACCAAGTTTGCACTGCCTAGCACTGGGATGATCTCTTTGGTGTACGTCTGTAGCTGCGTGTCAATGCGTTCCAGTTTGGGCCTGCTAGCTCTGTGTGGCCATAGTCTCTCAAATTGTTGGGTGCTCATAAGTCACTGTCTAGCTCCAGTATCCAGTTCCATGCGCACCGGGATGCAATTCAATAAAACTTTCATCATCATGGGTGGCGTTTTAGTGTATGAACTTCAACATCCATGGCTTTTCCCCAGGCATCATCCTGCATTGCAGACCCCTCGTTTGGTTCCTCTGCTTCACAGATTAGCCTCGCCACAGCCTGGCCAAGTGTCCACTGATGTTACAAATCCGACAGGTATATTGTTAGAATCTGCAACTTTTCGCAGTATGTCTACCCCCGCACCTCCAGCATGAGCTGAGATTGTTGTTAACAAAGGGACTGTTACCAGGCATTCCTCTCTGATTGCCCATTTGGTTGTTTCTAAGCACTCTGATGGTGGGTGTTAATGGTCCCATCGCGGAACGCATTGTTCCTCGTGATGGCGTAAATTGCCGATCCCCTTTTCATTGTCCCTGTTGCGGGCTCACCCTAGAGTCTGTTGCTGCCTGGGCGGTTTCGAAATGCCCTTGTCTGCCTGTGGGGTCCCTAGCTACGTTCACAATGTTAACTCCCTGGTCCATCGCCACGTTGGGACCAGGGCTGCGCACGTAAATTAGCTTGGTCTCCTCTTCCCCTGCCATGAAGGTCTGAGCTATCAATGCCGCCACTTCTAAAGTCAAGTCCTTGGCCTCTATGAGCTTCCTGAAAATCCCGGCGTGATTAATGCCCTCAATGAAAAAGTCCCTTAACATCTCTCCCCTGCAGGTGTCTGTGAACTTACAGAGACTGGCCAAGCGCCGCAGGTCCGCAACCAAGTCCGAGATGTTTTGTCCCTCCCGACGCCGGTGTGTGTAGAACTGGTGCCGGGCCATGTGTACGCTACTCGCCGGCTTGAGATGCTCACTGATCAGCTGGCTGAGCTCTTCAAAGGACTTGTCCGCTGCCTTTTGGGGTGCGAGCAGGTCTGTGCGAGCATATGTCTGTGGCCCGCATGTGGTCAGTAGATGCGCCCTCCAATTGTCAGCCGCTGCCGCTCCCAGCCAATTCTTCGTGACAAAGCTCTGCTGGAGTCTTTCCACAAAGTCGTCTCAGTCCTCACCCACACAGTAACGTTCCTCTGCGCTACCGGTGGCCATCCTCGTGGTTCGGTGATTCCCGTTTCTTGTCACCAAATGTGGTGTCCCTGCACCGTACTACAAACTCACACGAGGCATGTACTGCAGACACAGTCACTACGTGACTTCAACCTTTATTACCACTACCGAGGAGTGCTGACCCTGGGTGGGACCACCCCTTTTATACCTGGAAACCCAGGTGAGGAGTGTCTCCCGCAAGTTCACCCCCTGTGGTCAGGGTGTGCATTTCTAGGGTGTAAGTACAGTGTACAGGAGTAGCATGAAGGTTACAGTTACATGAAGAGTACCGTTGCATGATGGTTACATGCATGACACTTTTACACGCACCATCGCTCCGAGGGCCAGAACGTGGCGAGCTTTGTCGCCGACCTAAGACACCTTGCGGGACAGAGTAAATTTGCCGGATCTTTGGGGGAAATGTTGCGGGACTTTTTCGTGCTTGGAATCGGCCATGAGGTCATTCTTCGCAAACTGCTGTCTGCCGAATCCCTAGATCTGAGCAAGACCATCACGATAGCCCAAGCTTTCATATCCACAAGCGACAACATGAAACAGATATCTTCACAGCTTGAAGGTCACCGGCAAGTACTGTGCATAAAATAATGCCTTCAGCGGGCAGAATTGTACATGGCAGGGACTACAGAACTGCAGAGGCCAGGCCTAGGTGACTCAGAGTCCGCTGTGGGGTGTGAGTTGTAAGATTCCAAAATTCATGAAAATCCCCCCAGAATTTGGACTCACTGAAAAGGAAATTCGATTTGGGCCTATTAAACACAGTTTGGATCCTAAAATGCATATGGAAGAAATCTACGAGTTTTAACCAAGTTTGTGATTTTAAAAGACATGTTTGGCCCTGTGGAGAAAGCTGCAGAAACAGAGGGCTGGGATTTGAATATTGTATCTAATCAGTTTGTCTGGGGGAGCTGTTTAACCAGTCAGGCTCCCAGAAAACATTAGCATTTAAACAATCGACCACAGAAGAAACATTATCTACCCCACCCACAGGACCCAAATGTCACATACATATTCCAACACCTTTTCAACAGGCATAGAAATATCTGGCTCAGTCTAGACTTCCCGAAACCAAAGCAGTGCCATCACAATGGACAAGAGCTCATCAACTAAAAGTCTAACAACGCCAGATTAAAACACTTAATCAAGTTTCAGTTAGCTGGGTAGCAAAACTTAAACAAAAGAAACATTAGATTTGGCGTGAAGATTAAGCAGCCTCTCAGAATATAAACTGAGGGCCTATCGTACCAGAAAGGACAGAACGAGAGGAAAACTATTCTGACCATCACTTCAGAACAACAAAGTCAAGAGCACACAGCGAGAAAACACAGGAAGGAACTCCACATAGTGGCATACAAAGCACTCTGGGAACTAAGCTGGAATAGTGGCCAAGCAATATCTGCACAGCATCAAGTAGCATAGCCAATGGAAATAAAGTAGGTCATATTAGTCGTAAACAGGATAATGGATTCCACTGACAAAGTAGAATGGAGCAAGTTGTAGTCATGGCTGAGCTAGCTAGTCTGCGCTAGCCAGGATATAGGCTGACCGTAGAATGACCTAGATACCTTTTATGGAATCCTCAAAATGTCAAGAGGATATGCATTGTTGCATATGCATTATAGTATTGACGCATGTATTTGCGGTTTGGGGGCTTCAATACCGAATGCTGTAAACATTCGGGGAGTCAGTCGGTCCACGGGCTAAACTGATTCCCTGATCAGCCATTAGGTTATTGCAGTAACCTGTTTGATTCATTACCCTTGACAGACTGTGTGCGGACTCACTTATTCTAAGTGGGGATTCGCCCACGACATTTGGAGTAGTCAGGCAGGATACATCGAAACGTAGATGGACGGTGACCAAGAGGACACGAGTGGGTGAGTAGATTTGGGAATACCACCCGGAAATTATGTGATCCAGGCGTCACTCATCTATCTGTGGAACGAGTATCCGAATCGTGATAAGTCTGTGAATCGGTAAAGAGACAAACTTTGACGTAGAGTGAGTATAGTCTTAATATATTAAGCATGAAATAACCATAAAGTCGCGTAAATTAGGAACATTGTCGTTGCGATAAAAGATCGGTAGTGTTTAAAATTAAGAAATCGGATTAACAGGGAAATCTTGGGACGGGATGAAAGTCACGTGAAGGGGCCAGGGCGGGAAAGCCGCCAAGAAGTTTGATGACAGAATGGTATTGGGGAAAGAATCAGACTGGGGTGAGGAAGGCACCCTTACTAGATTTTATGCAGGGCTTAATCGACAAGATGCTGAAAGATGGGTGGAATCCAAATGAGGATCCCACTGGTCAGAAGACCTGGTTACAAAAACAAAATAAAAACGGGCACGAAAAACGGGGGTAATTATAGCACGACAATTTCTGAAATTTGTAGAATTGAACAAGCAAAAAACAAATTGAGAAACTAAAAGAATTGAATTGGGACGTTGCGTCTTTCAGGAATTAAGGGGTTGACAATGCAACCTGCAAACTAGCTGCAATGTCTGAGATGACACGCACATGCAATTGATAATTGATATATATATTGCAAGTTTCGGTCTCACTCAGGGCGAGTAATTAAGGGATGTACCGCTGACAACATATAGTCATGGGAAGTAAGAAATTCGAGTTGGGACCAGAGATATTTCTGACACAATACCTAGTAGATAAGGAAAAAAAAATCAAAAACGAATTGAAATAATGATAATTAAACAAAATTGGAAACCAGACGACCCACCCGCAAAACAAAGGAAGTCATCATCGGCAGTCTCTCGGAATCGAGGAAGACTTGCTTCCATTCTTAGCATGAGTCCTTAGGTGGCTGTACAGTCCAAAACGAGAACCACAGTCTCTGTCACAGGTGGGACAGACAGTCGTTGAGGGAAAGGGTGGGCAGGGAGCCTGGTTTGCCGCACGCTCCTTCCGCTGCCTGCGCTTGATTTCTGCATGCTCTCGGTGACGATACTCGAGGAGCTCAGCGCCCTCCTGAATGCACTTCCTCCACTTAGGGTGGTCTTTATCCAGGGACTCCCAGGTGTCAGTGGGGATGTCGCACTTTATCAGGGAGGCTTTGAGGATGTCCTTATAAGTTTCCTCTGCCCGCTTTTGGCTCGTTTGCCGTGGACGAGTTCCAAGTAGAGCGCTCGCTTTGGGGGTCTCGTGTCTGGCATGCGAACTATGTGGCCTGCCCAGCGGAGCTGATCGAGTGTGGTCAGTGCTTCAATGCTGGGGATGTTGGCCTGGAGGAGTACGCTAATGTTTGTGCGTCTGTCCCCCCAGGGGATTTGCAGGATCTTGCGGCGACATCGCTGGTGGTATTTCTCCAGTGACTTGAGGTGCCGAGGAGCTCCTCCCGGAGTTGCAGTGCAGATTTCGTCCCCTCCAGGGCACAATGGACATGATTTTTGCAGCGCGACAGCTACAGGAAAAATGCAGGGAGCAGCGCCAGCCCTTATACATGGCCTTCTTCGACCTTACAAAGGCCTTTGACACTCAACCGCGAGGGTCTATGGAGCGTCCTCCACCGTTTCGGATGCACCTAAAAGTACGTCACCATACTTCACCAGCTCCACATGAGATGCAGGCCGTGATCCTTACCAACGGATCCATCACAGACCCAATTCATGTCCGGACCGGGGTCAAGCAGGGCTGCGTCATCACTCCAACCCTCTTCTCAATCTTCTTCGCTGCCATGCTCCACCTCACAGTTGATAAGCTCCCCGCTGGAGTGGAACTAAACTACAGAACCAGTGGGAACCTGTTCAACCTTCGCTGTCTCCAGGCCAGTTCCCGACCACCCCAACCTCTGTCGTCGAGCTACAGTACGCGGACGACGCCCGCGTCTGTGCACACACAGAGGCTGAACTCCAGGACATAGTCGACATAGTCGAAAGGAAGTGGTGGGGGTCTGGAACGCACTGCCTGTAAGGGAAGATTATTTTTTTTAAACTGAAAAGACTGCAAGCTGTGGCTGAAAGTTGACATTGATTGATGGTGTCTGTGTTTGTCGACTTTCGAAACAAAGGAAGTTCACTCTTTCACAGTCAGCTGTGAACTCGCTTTTAATATTGGAGATTTTCTTAATTTGAAGAGAACATTTAATCACAGGGGTTGGAGGAACTGCCAGCCGAAGTAACTTTATTGGACGTGGCAGGGATCCTAATCCCTGCACAATTTTATGTGTGCCCAAATAATGAAGGAACCATATTAGGAATTAGTCTCCTCGAACAGTTAGGAGCCTTGATTGACCCAAGGGGAAAGAAAATAGTTTGGAGAAATAAAGGGGGGCATAAAACAACCACATTCGGAGAACAAAATAAATTGGATAACCATGCGAAAGTGGGGAGCCTACAACTCCTCACCAGGGACTGGGATGCATTAGATTATGGTCCCGTGTGAGACAGATTGAAGGAGTGTGGGCGCAGTCCAAACAGGACTGTGGTCTGGTAGAAACAGACCCAGTCGTCGTCCCGGGGCCCGAGCACACTCCTCATAAGCAATACCCAATCTTTAATGGGCTGAAACCAGAACACAAAATATTCACAGTACTGGATATAGCCAATGGATTCTGGTCCATACCCCTGGCACTAGAATCCCAAGATAAATTTGCCTTTACTGTAGGGGACTGCCAGTATACCCGGACACGGATGCCACAGGGATTCCACAATAGTCCGGCAATATTTCACCAGACTATGAGTCGAGCCCTGGAGAAGGTGTATCTAGTGCCCTACAGGAGTACAATCCTCCAATATGTGGACGATCTGCTGATTGCCTCGAAGGATGAACGGGGACACACGTGTGCTCTCATAGAAATCTTAGAAACCCTACAAAGGGTGGGATTTGAAGCCAATCCCAAGAAAGCCCACATCGGACAGACAGCGGTACAATATTTGGGAGTATATACAAATTGATTTCATGCGACCAATGCCAAGCTGTAGAGGAAAAAAATATTGTCTAGTAATAATTGATTTGTTTACACGGTGGGTGGAAGCTTTCGCTACTCGAAACTGTACCGCAACCATAGTAGCCTGTATCTTAGCCGAGGAGGTGATTCCCCACTGGGGCATCCCCACTCAAATAGACTCCGATCAGGGAACCCACTTCAGAGGACAGGTGATGAAATTACTATGCACTATATTGGGCATCAAACAAAAATTTCACATCCCTACCACCTGCAGAGTTCGGGAATGGTAGAACGAATGCATCGGACAATAAAGACAGTCCTGTCAAAAGCCATCCAAGAAACTGGACAGGCTTGGGCTGAACTACTACCTGCTATCCTGATGAGTCAAAGGGCAACCCCTAACCGTACGACAGGATTAACCTCACGTATGAACTTATGACTAGTCGGGCAATGCGATTGCCCGAAGGTATAATTACAGGAGGGTATGATGTGGGCCCACTACGGGATCAAATAAAAAGATATGTAGTGGAGTTAAGTAAGCAACTTAAGGATATGAGACAGGAAGTAAGAGAACGACAGGCAGGCCGAGACGAACAAGAAGAAGTAGAGTTCCTGGCAGACCTTCCCCAAGTCGGGGAGAAAATAATGGGATGAACCGGATTCGCGCTGCGGTGGTCAGGACCATACGAGATATTGATCTGTGATGATACGTGTGCATGTGTGGATATGAATGGAGTAGGACGGTGGAAACATTGGTCCCAGTTGAAAAGCTACACTGACATGTAGTGGACAGCCCAAGGACATCCACCCATTTTACAGGATGGCCGGCGGATGATGATCCTGTTATGGATGATCCAGACAACGTTTCAACACCACGAGAAAGACCCAACGGATCCCGAATTCAGATGAATAATTGTGGGGGGTGGGATCCATATATCGGAGATCTTTCGGTCAGAAGGAGGTCTGGTGGACTTTGGTGTACCACCAAATGGCACCATCTGAAGATGCAAGGGGGTCCAATCGAAAATGTTCGGAATCTACATAAGAACATAGGAACATAAGAATTAGGAACAGGAGTAGGCCATCTAGCCCCTCGAGCCTGCTCCGCCATTCAACAAGATCATGGCTGATCTGGCCGTGGACTCAGCTCCACTTACCCGCCCGCTCCCCGTAACCCTTAATTCCCTTATTGGTTAAAAATCTATCTATCTGTGATTTGAATACATTCAATGAGCTAGCCTCAACTGCTTCCTTGGGCAGAGAATTCCACAGATTCACAACCCTCTGGGAGAAGAAATTCCTTCTCAACTCGGTTTTAAATTGGCTCCCCTGTATTTTGAGGCTGTGCCCCCTAGTTCTAGTCTCCTGACCAGTGGAAACAACCTCTCTGCCTCTATCTTGTCTATCCTTTTCATTATTTTAAATGTTTCTATAAGATCACCCCCCATCCTTCTCAACTCCAACGAGTAAAGACCCAGTCTACTCAATCTATCATCATAAGGTAACCCCTTCATCTCCGGAATCAGCCTAGTGAATCGTCTCTGTACCCCCTCCAAAGCTAGTATATCCTTCCTTAAGAAAGGTGACCAAAACTGCACGCAGTACTCCAGGTGCGGCCTCACCAATACTCCATACTCTGTGATATCCCACCGAACGGCATGTCTATCCTGTAACCTTGCTAGTGTCTCTATATGGACACCCCTGAGCGATCGTAACTATTATCGCGATCATTATTATGACCATAAGGACTTCGAGGAATCTTATGCAAAAAGAATGGAAGAATACTATGACATAGATTCACATGTAAGAAATCATAAGTGTGATGCCAGTGCGGTATGCGTCAGGGCAGAACGAACATTTCGACCCAGGTATTACAATTGCATTTATAACGACGGGTCATGTCCCGAGCCAATTGTATGAAAATGTGCACCATGAAATATTACCCATGATAGTGAACCTACGGACATAGGGTTACCAGAGAAATGTGACCCGAAGGTGCGAGCACTGTACACCCGAATGTTTAAGATAGTATTGAAAGAATCCCAAGACACCCTCTGAGAGCGGGTCAGACCCACAGACAGCAATGGGGTCTAATCAATGATGTCTTATCAGGGGTCAATACGGGAACTTCCTTTGTAAATGCCCTAGACATACAAGCTGTACAGGAACAATCGGAAAGCCTTAAAAAAACAATCAGAAGTTTCTGCAGAGGCAGACAGACGCAGCCAAAGGGGCTGCTTGAGATGGCGATGGGGCAGCAGGGAGCTTAGTCAAAGGGATTACAGTCCTGGTAGGCCATGCTGCCACCATTAACCGCCTGATAGACTGAGAATTCAATGCGGAAAAGGCAGAGGTTCAGCGAGACCTCTGCCATGCTTATGGGGGATGGATGGTTGGACAGGTCAGAGAGAACCTTGACCAAGTGGCCTGAGGCGAAGTCCCAGATTGGATAAATAGTACTCATTTGTTCTGCCTGGCACAATATCCAGGGCCATTAGATGCGTGCACCATGAAGGGAATGACTCGGGTCTTTCCCATAACTGGTGGGTGCACAGACTCACATTCGGCCCTGGTGGGAATGGTCCTAATGATTCCGGTGATGGCAAAGGGAGAATCTGGACCATATCCCCAGTTTGAGGTAGAGAACTTGGGGCTGATCCGGGGCGAAAACTACATGCGCTACTACCCAATGGATCAATATGCGATCAAACGGAATGGAACCATGAGAGGGGTCTCATTGACGGGATGCCGCAGGGTAGGAAGCCTAACTATATGTCCACATCCAGTAGGCCGGGGTCGTGAGGATGGGTGCGGATTTAATCAAACCATCGGGTGTGTCTTAGAAATAAGCCCATCAGAATCCGAATACACCCACTCAGCCTACCGTGAAAGGGGGAATACTGTGCGGTGACCAACCAACCAACTTATCCAATGTAATATCACTAACCGCAACTTTTGCTTCACCCCGAGGCTACCGGTAACAACCGGATGAGCACGAATGACGTATATCCATGCTCAAGAAACTATTACGTTGAACCTGCCTGATGAAATTAGACAAAACTTGTATGAATATGAGAGTGAACTGCCTGCACCAATAGCCCACCTGTCGGAGGACCTGAGAACCATAAAGGATCCTCTATTAGCAAGCATCAAGCGATATCATGTGCTCAAATAGGAGCTGCGCGAATTAAGCAAGGACATTGCTAAAGACCTTCGCTATACCCCGTGGTATGAGAAGGCGTGGAACTGGGGACTAAACGTAAATATCCACCGTGGATACGTATCATATCATACATATTAGTAGCAGTACAATTAGTCTTGGCTCTTGGATATGCTTTTATGTTCTGCTCATCTTGCAGAAGACGCTGGGCCAGGCGCCGTGCCCAGCGGATATTAAAGGTACTTGAGGAAAGGAAGAAGCTGATGGACAGTGGAATTTAACCACTGACATCACGCACCTATTCCTCCCTAACCCATCGGCTGCTCACTGAAAAGGGGGCAGGACGAATTGGTATAACTTAGTTTAGTCTGGTCTCATGGGCTGGAGTAGCCAAGGACCAAAGGGGGGATTTGTTGTGGCGTTTTTAGAACTCTACATAGTGGCATACAAAGCACCCTGGGAACTAAACTGGAATAGTGGCCAAGCAATATCTGCACAGCAACAAGTAGCGTGGCCAGTGGAAATAAAGTAGGTCATATTAGTCGGAAACAGGATAATGGATTCCACTGACAAAGTAGAATGGAGCAAGTTGTGGTCACGGCTGAGCTAGATAGGCTGCGCTAGCCAGGATGTAGAATGACCTAGATACCTTTTATGGAATCCTCAAAATGTCAAGAGGATATGCATTACTGTATATGCATTATAGTATTGAAGCATGTGTTTGCGGTTTGGAGGCTTAAATACCGATCGCTGTAAACGTTCGGGGAGTCAGTCGGTCCACAGGCTAAACTGACTCCCTGATCAGCCATTAGGTTATTGCAATAAACTGTTTGATTCTTTACCCTTGACAGACTGTGTGCGGACTCACTTATTCTAAGTGGGGATTCGCCCACGACAATCGGAGAAGAGGACTTCAAGAAAACCAATCAGTGGAACATCAATACCAACTGACTTGGTAACAGCCATCAACTGGACCACCGCGACCGACGAAACCAACCAGGTAAATCAACTACCAAGAAAACCGGGGTCCACGCAAGTTTTCCACTCTACAATTTGTGCCTAGGCTATCCAGCGACAGAGGTCTTCTACCACGTCCAGGGTACGGCAAGGCAAACTGGCTACAACCAAAGAACCCCGAAATAGTGAAACAGCCCTAGCTGTCAAAGGAAGGATCTGGTGAGCATTAATCCCTGGAGCCCTCGAGTTTGACCTAGTTGAGAGTAAGTGGGAGGTGTGAGGTATTTATGTTGTGTTTATTACCTGTAACAAAGTATTCCCCATTGTTTAGAACCCTTTTGTAAGATTTTACAGTTTTATTGGAGTGTATTTGTATTGTTTGCTTTCTTGAATAAAACCCAAACCTTCTTTGTACGTAACGGTTGTCTGCTGCACTTTATCACACCCTGATTAATAAATCCAGGCTCGAGAACCAGGGAGTGGGAGTGACTCGCAACTGCTCTGGTCAGGAAGGCAAGCCGACAGATCCACCACCCCCTACAGAGTGCGTATCTATAAACACCATGTTGGCGCTGTGGGGGCAGTCATAGAGCCCATCAATGTTGATTCAATCACTATGTGTACAAGGGCTGTGGAACAACGGGGCACCCACAGCGAATGTGCAAACGACCTCTGACTCACCACATGGCAGAGTCAGCCGAGGACGACCAATCCAGCACTGGATCGCACTGAACGAGCAGGAGAGGCTACTCAACCAGAGGATGAAGAGGAAGTGTAAGGGGTACACACCTTCAGCACCAAATGCCCACCGATAATGTTAAAAGTTAAACTTAACGGCATTCCAGTCTCCATGGAATTGAACACGGGGGCGAGTCAATCAATCATGAGCCAAAAGGCTTTTGAGAAACTGGGGCAACAAGGCAGAGGCCAAAACTGAGCCGATTCACACAACGCTGCACACTTACACCAAAGAACTCATACCTGTTATCGGCAGTGCGGCAGTGAAAATATCGTACGGCGGAATGGTACACGATTTACCACTATGGATTGTACCAGGCAATGGCCCAACGCTGTTCGGCAGAAGCTGGCTAGGAAAGATCCAATTGAACTGGGATGACATCAAAGCACTGTCTTCGGTGGATGACGCCTCGTGCTAAACAAATTCCCGGCATTATTTGAGCCAGGCATCGGCATCTTCACAGGTGCCAAGGTGCAGATCCATCTTATTCCTGGGGTACGGCCCGTTCATCACAAGGCCCGAGCAGTCCCATATATGATGTGAGAGAAAGTGGCGATCGAGCTGGACAGACTTCAACGAGAGGGAATCATATCGCCAGTCGAGTTCAATGAGTGGACCAGCCCAACCGTGCTGGTGCTAAAGAGCGATGGGACAGTCAGAATCTGCGGGGTCTACAAGGTAACGGTCAACCGAGTCTCCACCAGTACCCACTACCTAAAGTGGAGGATCGATTGGCAATGCTAGCAGGGAGAAAGTCGTTCACCAAGCTAGATCTAACCTCTGCTTACATGACGCAGGAGCTGGCTGAACCGTCAAAGAAATTTACACGCATCAACACGCACAGAGGACTGTTCATGTACCACAGATGCCCCTTTGGGATTCGCTCGGCTGCGGCCATCTTCCAGAGGAACATAAAGAGTCTGCTGAAATTGGTTCCATGCACCATGGTGTTCCATGACGACATCTTGATCACTGGTCGCAACACCACCGAACACTCGCACAACCTGGAAGAGGTTATAAAGAGACTGGACAGAGTGGGACTCAGGCTGAAACGCTCTAAGTGTGTTTTCCTGACGCCAGAGGTCGAATTTTTGGGGAGAAAGATTGCGGCGGACGGCATCAGACTCACGGACTCCAAGATGGAGGCCATCAAGAATGCACCCAGACCACAGAATGTGATGGAGCTGCGTTCGTTCCTGGGACTCCTCAACTATTTTGGTAATTTTCTACCGGGGTTGAGCACTTTGCTGGAACCCTTGCATTTATTGCTACGCAAAGATGACTACTGGGTTTGGGGTAAATCTCAAGAGACAGCCTTTAATAAGGCCAGAAACTTGTATTGTATGACCCATGTAAATGTTTAGTACTAGCTTAAGATGCGTCGTCGTACAGGGTCAGTTGTGTGTTGCAGCAAGCAAATGTGTCAGGCAAAATGCAACCGGTTGCATATGCATCCAGAGGTTTATCCAAGACTGAAAGAGCCGACAGTATGGTTGAGAAAGAAATGTTAGCATGTGTATACAAGGTTAAGAAAATGCACCAATGCCTATTTGGTCTCCGTTTCAAGCTCGAAACCGATCACAAACCGCTTACTTCATTGCTCTCAGAAAGCAAAGATATCAAAACTAATGCTTCGTGCCGCATCCAAAGATGGGCACTAACATTGCCTGCGTATGACTATGTAATACACATTACAACATAATTCTAAAAGGACAAAGAGTGTTAAAAAAACAAGCCTGAAGACTCTGTGCATTCGTAATAAGGTGGATGAATAAACTGCCCAGATAGCTGTTAACGGATATGATGTAATTGGGATTACGGAGACATGGCTCCAGGGTGACCAAGGCTGGGAACTCAACATCCAAGGGTATGAAATATTCAGGAAAGATAGACCGAAAGGAAAAGGAGGTGGGGGAGCATTGCAGGTTAAAGAGGGGATTAACGCAATAGTAAGGAAGGACATTAGCGTGGATGAGGTGGAATCTGTACGGGTAGAGCAGCAGAACACCAAAGGGCAGAAAACGCTAGTGGGAGTTGTGTACAGACCACCAAACAGTCATAGTGAGGTTGGGGATGGCATCAAACAGGAAATTAGGGATGCGTGCAATAAAGGTACAGCAGTTATCATGAGTGACTTTAATCTACATAAAGATTGGGCTAAACAAACTGGTAGCAATACGGTGGAGGAGGATTTCCTGGAGTGTATAAGGGATGGTTTTCTAGACCAATATGTCGAGGAACCAACTAGAGAGCAGGCCATCCTAGACTGGGTGTTGTGTAATGAAAGAGGATAAATTAGCAATCTTGTTGTGCGAGGCACGTTAGTGAAGAGTGACCATAATATGGTAGAATTCTTCATTAAGATGGAGAGTGACACAGTAAATTCAGAGACTAGAGTCCTGAACTTAAAGACGGTATGAGACATGAATTGGCTTGGATAGAATGGTGAATGATACTTAAAGATTGACGGTGGATAGGCAATGGCAGACATTTAAAGATTACACGGATGAACTACAACAATTGTACATTCCTATCTGGCGTAAAAATAAAACGGGGAAGGTGGCTCAACCGTGGCTTACAAGGGAAATTAGAGATAGTGTTAATCCAAAGAGGCATATAAATTGGCCAAAACAAGCAGCAAATCTGAGGACTGGGAGAAATTTAGAATTCAGCAGAGGGGGACAAAGGGATTAGGAGGGGGAAAATAGAATATGAGAGTAAGCTTGCAGGGAACATAAAAACTGACTGTAAAAGCTTCTACAGATACTGTCATGTATGTAACCATCATGCAACGGTAATCTTCATGTAACTGTAACCTTCATGCAACTCCTTTACACTTATACCCTAGAAATGCACACCCTGACCACAGGGGGGGGGGAACTTGTGGGAGACACTCCTCACCTGGGTTTCCAGGTATAAAAGGGGAGGTCCAACCCAGGGTCGGCACTCCTTATTCCTGGGAATAAAGGTTAAGGTCATGTAGTGACTGTGTCTGCAGTACATGCCACGTGTGAGTTTGTAGTACGGTGCTGGATCACCACATTTGGCGACGAGAAACAGGAATCACCGAACCACGAGGATGGCCACCGGTAGCATGGGGGAATGTTCCTGTCTGGGATGACTTCGTGGAAAGACTCCAGCAGAGCTTTGTCACGAAGGACTGGCTGGGAGCGACAGCGACTGTCAAGCGGAGGGCGCATCTACTGACCAGCTGCGGACCACAGGCGTATGCGCTGATGAAAGACCTGCTCGCACCCCAAAAGCCAGTGGACAAGTCCTTTGAAGAGCACAGCCAGCTGATCAGTGAGCATCTCAAGCCAGTGAGTAGCGTACACATGGCCCGGCACCAGTTCTACACACACAGGCGTCGGGAGGGACAAAACATCTCGGACTTCGTTGCAGACCTGCGGCGCTTGGCCAGTCTCTGTAAGTACACAGATGCCTGCAGGGGGGAGATGTTAAGGGACTTTTTCATTGAGGGCATTAATCATGCCGGGATTTTCAGGAAGCTCATAGAGGCCAAGGACTTGACTTTAGAAGGGGCGGCATTGATAGCTCAGACCTTCATGGCAGGGGACGAGGAGACCAAGCTAATTTATGCACACAGCCCTGGTCCCAACGTGGCGGTGGACCAGGGAGTTAACATTGTGAACGTGGCTAGGGACCCCGCAGGCAGGCAAGGGCATTTCGAAACCGCCCAGGCAGCAACAGACTCTAGGGTGGGCCCGCAACAGGGACAATGGAAAGGGGATCGGCAATTCACGCCATCACGAGGAACAATGCGTCCCGCGATGGGACCATTAACACCCACCATCAGAGTGCTTAGAAACAACCAAATGGACAATCAGAGAGGAATGCCTGGTAACAGTCCTTTTGTTAACAACTATCTCAACTCATGCTGGAGATGCGGGGGTAGACATACTGCGAAAAGCTGCAGGTTCCAGCAATATAGCTGTAGGATTTGCAACGTCAGTGGACACTTGGCCAGGATGTGCAAAAAGGCTGTGGCGAGGCTAATCTGCGAGACAGAGGAACCAGTTGAGGGGTCTGCAATGCAGGATGATGCCTGGGGAAAAGCCATGGAATCTGAAGTTCAGCGGGTTCACGTGGCTGACGTCCACAGCTCATACACTAAAACGCCACCCATGATGATGAAAGTTTCATTGAATTGCATCCCGGTGCGCATGGAGCTGGATGCGGGAGCTAGCCAATCACTTATGAGCACCCAACAATTTGAGAGACTATGGCCACACAGAGCTAGCAGGCCCAAACTGGAACGCATTGACACGCAGCTATGGACGTACACCAAAGAGATCATCCCAGTGCTAGACAGTGCAAACTTGGTGGTAGCACATAATGGATCACAGAACCGGCTGCCACTCTGGATCGTCCCGGGAAATGGACCTGCGCTCTTGTGGAGGAGTTGGCTAGCTGAGATGAATTGGAAATGGGGGGATTTGCATGCCATTTCATCTGTGGAGCGAAGTTCATGCTCACAGGTCCTACAAAAATTCTGGTCACTGTTTCAACCCGGTGTCGGAACGTTCAAGGGCACTAAAGTAGTGATACGCATCACTCCGGACGCCAGACCAGTGCACCACAAAGCCAGAGCGGTGCCGTATGTGATGCGTGAGAAAATTGAGAGTGAATTGGACAGGCTGCTCAGAGAGGGCATAATTTCAGCCATTGAATTCAGCGACTGGGCATATCCCATCATTCCTGTCCTTAAAGCAGATGGCTCGGTTAGGATTTGTGGCAAGTACAAAGCCACCATCAACCGAGTGTCGCTGCAAGACCAATACCCGCTCCCTAGAGCGGAGGACCTTTTTGCCACGCTGGCAGGTGGCAAGCTGTTCACGAAGCTGGACCTCACTTCGGCCTACATGACTCAGGAACTGGCTGAACAATCCAAGTTTCTGACCACCATCACGAAGCACAAGGGATTATTTATCGACAACAGGTGTCCGTTTGGCATTCGTTTGGCGGCTGCTATCTTTCAGCGGAACAGGGAAAGCTTGCTCAAGTCCATCCCTGGAACAATTGTATTCCAAGACGACATCCTTATCACGGGTCGAGACACCGAGGGACACCTCCACAACCTGGAGGAGGTGCTGCGCCGACTGGACCGGACAGGCTTGCGGCTGAAAAAGGCCAAGTGTGTGTTTTTGGCCCCAGAGGTCGAGTTTTTGAGCAGGAGGGTAGCCGCAGACGGGATCAGGTCTACTGAATCCAAAACGGAGGCGATCGCCGGACGCCCAGGCCCGACAACACGTCGGAGTTGCGATCATTCCTGGGATTTTTGAACTATTTTGGGAATTTTCTGCCGAACTTAAGCACATTGTTGGAGCCGTTACACATGCTCCTGCGTATAGGTTGTGAATGGCTTTGGGGGGACTGTCAAGAACAGGCTTTCAATAAGGCGAGGAACCTGCTGTGTTCTAACAAACTGTTGACTTTGTATGACCCCTGTAAAAAACTGGTTTTAACGTGCGATGCATCGTCCTACGGGGTTGGGTGTGTGTTGCAGCAGGGTAATGACGACAGCCAACTCCAACCGGTGGCTTATGCCTCCAGGTCACTCTCCCCGGCAGAGCGTGGATACGGCATGGTCGAAAAGGAAGCACTCGCTTGTGTTTACGGTGTGAAAAAGATGCACCAGTACCTTTTCGGTAGACGGTTCGAGCTAGAGACGGACCACAAGCCGTTAACATCCCTGTTGTCCGACAGCAAGGCTGTCAATGCCAATGCGTCAGCTCGCATACAGCGATGGGCGCTCACGCTGGCTGCGTATGACTACACCATACGGCACTGGCCAGGCACCGAAAATTGCGCTGACGCGCTCAGCAGGCTCCCACTAGCCACCACCGAGGGGTCAGCAGGGCAAAGCGCTGAGATGGTCATGGCCGTTGAGGCTTTTGACACCGCAGGCTCCCCCATCACAGCCCGCCAGATCAAACTCTGGACCAACAGGGACCCCCTCCGATCCA
Organism: Pristiophorus japonicus; assembly: GCF_044704955.1. Classification (NCBI taxonomy): domain Eukaryota; kingdom Metazoa; phylum Chordata; class Chondrichthyes; family Pristiophoridae; genus Pristiophorus; species Pristiophorus japonicus. The sequence continues at coordinate 63,134 of NW_027254627.1, read as the reverse complement.
TGATAAAGAAATGTGTCCTGACTGGGGATTGGGCGCCCGCACACAGGGCGTGCCCCGAGGAGGTCAGGCCGTTTCAGAGACGGGTGGATGAACTCTCCATCCAAGCCAACTGCCTGTTATGGGGCAGCCGGGTAGTCATGCCCCAGAAAGGCAGGGAAGCGTTCATCAGGGAACTCCACAGCGAGCACCCTGGCATCGTGTTAATGAAGGCCATTGCCCGGTCACATGTATGGTGGCCGGGGATTAACTCAGACCTGGAACACTGGGTTCGCAGGTGCACGACGTGTGCCCAGCTGGGCAATGCCCCCAGGGAGGCCCCACTCAGCCCGTGGCCCTGGCCCACCAGGCCATGGTCACGTATTCACGTGGACTATGCGGGCCCGTTCATGGGGAAAATGTTCCTGATTGTTGTCGATGCATACTCGAAGTGGATCGAGTGCATCATATTGAACTTGTGCACGACATCCATCACCGTGGAGAGTCTGCGTACGGTTTTCGAGACCCACGGCTTGCCGGACATCCTGGTCAGCGACAATGGCCCGTGTTTCACCAGCCATGAATTCCAGGAGTTTATGTCGGGCAATGGTATCAAACACGTCCGGACAACGCCGTTCAAGCCGACTTCCAATGGCTAGGCGGAACGTGCTGTCTAAGTCTTAAAACAGGGCATGCTACGCATCCAAGGACCCTCCCTTCAGTACCGCCTATCGTGCCTCCTGCTGGCCTACAGGTCCCGCTCGCACTCGTTCACAGGAGTCCCGCCAGCAGAACTCCTCATGAAACGGAAGCTTAAAACGCGGCTGTCCCTCATTCATCACTGTCAGACATTGTTGAGGGCAAGCGCCAGTCCCAAACCGAGTTCCATGATCGAAACTCAAGGGAGAGGTGTATAGAAATGGATGACCCGGTATTTGTTCTTAACCATGCTTTGGGACCCAAGTGGCTTGAGGGCACCGTATTTGGCAAAGAAGGGAATAGGTTATAGTGGTCAGACTAAACAATGGACAGATATGCTGCAAACACTTGGACCAAGTAAAGAAAAGGTTCAGCATAGACACTGAGGAACCTGAGGAAGAGCATGAGATGTCACCCACACCACTGCCAGTGGACGAGCAACGAGGACAATCCACAGCATGCACAGTCCCTGCGGCCAGCCCGGACAGGCCGGAATCACCTCAGGTGACAGAGACACATGCCGAGGCTCAGCCACCAGAGACTGCGGCGCTCCACGAGAGAGCGTCGACCACCTGAAATACATAACCTTTGACACAAAAAGACGTAAGGGGGGAGGTGATGTCATGTATGTAACGGTAACCTTCATGTAACTGTAACCTTCATGCAACTCCTGTACACTGTACTTATACCCTAGAAATGCACACCCTGACCACAGGGAGAGAACTTGTGGGTGACACTCCTCACCTGGGTTTCCAGGTATAAAAGGGGAGGTCCCACCCAGGGTCGGCACGCCTTGGTCCTGGGAATAAAGGTTAAGGTCACGTAGTCACTGTGTCTGCAGTATATGCCTCGTGTGAGTTTGTAGTACGGTGCAGGAACACCACAGATACGTGAAGAGAAAAAGATTAGTGAAGACAAATGTGTGTCCCTTACAGTCAAAATCAGGTGACTTTATAATGGAGAACAAAGGAATGGCAGAACAATTGAACAATTTGGTTCTGTCTTCACTAAGAAAGACACAAATAACCTTCCGGAAATACTAGGGGACCGAGGGTCTAGCGAGAAGGAAGAACTAAAGGAAATCCTTAGTCAGCAAATTGTGTTAGGAAAATTGATGGGATTGAAAGCTGATAAATCCCCAGGACCTGATAGGCTGCATCCCAGAGTACTTAAGGAAGTGGTCTTAGAAATAGTGGATGCATTGGTGATCATTTTCCAACAGTCTATAGACTCTGGATCAGTTCCTATGGACTGGAGGGTAGCTAATGTAACACCACTTTTTAAAAAAGGAGGGAGAGAGAAAACAGGGAATTATAGATCAGTTAGCCTGACATCGGTGGTGGGGAAAATGTCGGAATCAATTATTAAAGATTTGTAATAGCAGCGCATTTGGAAAGCAGTGACAGGATCAGTCCAAGTCAGCATGGATTTATGAAAGGGAAATCATGCTTGACAAATCTTCTAGAATTTTTTGAGGATGTAACTAGTAGAGTGGACAAGGTGGAGCCTGTGGATATGGTGTATTTAGACTTTCAAAAGGCTTTTGACAAGGTCCCACGCAAGAGATTAATGTGCAAAATTAAAGCACATGGTATTGGGTGGTAATGTACTGATGTGGATAGAGAACTGGTTAGCAGACAGGAAGCAGTGAGTAGGAATAAATGGGTCCTTTTCAGAATGGCAGGCAGTGACTAGTGGTGTGCAGCAGGGCTCAGTGCTGGGACCCCAGCTATTTACAATATACGTTAATGATTTAGACAAAGGAATTAAATGTAATATCTCCAAGTTTGCAGATGACACTAAGCTGGGTGGCAGTGTGAGCTGTTAGGAGGATACTAAGAGGCTGCAGGGTGACTTGGACAGGTTAGGTGAGTGGGCAAATGCATGGCAGATAATGTAGATAAATGTGAGGTTATCCGCTTTGTGGCAAAAACAGGAAGGCAGATTATTATCTGAATGGTGACAGATTAGTAAAAGGGGAGGTGCAATGAGACCTGGGTATCATGGTACATCAGTCATTGAAAGTTGGCATATAGGTACAGCAGGTGGTGAAGAAGGCAAATGGCATGTTGGCCTTCATAGCGAGAGGATTTGAGTATAGGAGCAGGGAGGTCTGACTGCAGTTGTACAGGGTCTTGGTGAGGCCTCACCTGGAATATTGTGTTCAGTTTTGGTCTCTAATCTGAGGAAGGACATTCTTGCTATTGAGGGAGTGCAGTGAAAGTTCACCAGGCTGATTCCCGGGATGACAGGACTGACATATGAAGAAAGACTCGATTGATTAGACTTATATTCAATGGAATTTTGAAAAATGAGAGGGGATCCCATAGAAACATATAAAATTCAGATGGGATTGGAAAGGTCAGATGCAAGGAGAATGTTCCCGATGTTGGGGAAGTCCAGAACCAGGGGTCACAGTCTAACGATAAGGGGTAAGCCATTTAGGGCCAAGATGAGGAGAAACTTCTTCACTCCGAGAGTTGTGAGCATGTGGAATTCTCTACCACAGAACGTTGTTGAGGCCAGTTCGTTAGATATATTCAAAAGGGAGTTAGATGTGACCCTTAAGGCTCAAGGGATCAAGGGGTACGGAGAGAAAGCAGGAATAGGGTACTGAAGCGCATGCTCAGCCATGACCATATAGAATATCATACTCGAAGGCTGACTCCTGCACCTATTTTCTATGTTTCTTTGTTTCTAATCCGCCACAGACCAATCGCTGAGAACTGCGCTGACGCCCTCAGTTAGCTACCATTGCCCACCACCGGGGTGGAAATAGCTCAACCCGCAGATTTGCTTCTGGTAATGGATGCTTTTGAGAGTGAGGGCTCACCCGTCATGGCTTGCCAGATCAGGACTAGCCAAGACCCTGTGCTATCACTAGTAAAAAGCTGCATCCTCAAGGGGAGCTGGTCGACTGTTCCCAGGGAAATGCAAGACAAATTAAGCCGACATAAGGATGAATTGTCCATCCAATCGGATTGTCTCCTATGGGGTAATCGCGTGGTTTTGCCAAAGAAAAGGCAGGGAAACATTTATACACGACCCACACAGTGCCCACCCAAGCATAGTCATGATGAAGGCTATTGCCATGTCGCACGTTTGGTGTCCCGGCATTGACTCCGAATTGGAGTCATGCGTACACCATTGCAACACTTGCTCACGGTTGAGCAATGCACCCAGGGAGGCCCCACTGAGCCTGTCGTCATGGCCCTCCAAACCGTGGTCCAGGGTCCTCGTAGATTTTGCTGGCCCTTTTCTGGGAAAGATGTTTTTAGTCGCAGTGGGCGCTTACTCTAAATGGATTGAATGTATAATAATGTCATCATGTACGTCCACTGCCACCATTGAAAGTCTCCGGGCCATGTTCGCCACCCATGGTTTGCCTGACGTCCTTGTTAGTAACAATGGATTGTGTTTCACCAGCTCAGAATTCAACGGGTTCATGACCCGCAATGGCATTAAGCATGTCAGGTCTGCCCCGTTTAAGCCCGCATCCAATGGTCAAGCGGAACGGGCAGTCCAAACCACCAAGCAGAGCTTGAAATGCGTAATGGACTGCTCATTGCAGACCTGGTTATCTCGGGTCCTGCTCAGCTACCGCACACGCCCCCACTCGCTCACAGGGGTTCCCCCTGCAGAATTGTTAATGAAGAGAGCACTCAAAACCAGGCTCTCCTTAGTCCACCCGGATCTCGATGATCATATAGAAACCCGGCAGCACCGGCATAACGCGTACCACGATCATGCGGCTGTATCACGTGACATTGAGGTTAATGATCCTCTGTTTGTTCTCAATTACGGTCATGGGCCCAAATGGATTGCTGGCACTGTTTTAGCCAAGGAGGGGAATAGAGTGTTTGTTGTTAAACTGTTGAATGGGCAATCATGCAGAAAGCACTTGGATCAGACCAAACTGCGATTCACTGACAACCAAGAACAGTTTGAAGAAGACTTTACCATCTATGATCCACCAACACACATCCAACCAGCAATCGACCTCGCTGTCAACCATGAGGATGAACCCACCATGCCCGACAGTCCGATCAGACCAACTCACCCATGCCAGGACTTCAACTCAGGCAATCAACCCGGGAACACAGGGCGCCAGATCACCTCAACCTGTAAATAACTTGTACATAAGACTTTGGGGGGACGACTAATGTTATGTTGATAACCTCACCAATGACTAAGACTTGCCACCAGGGGGCACACCTGTGGGAGACCTAAACCTGTGCACCCTGGGCAAGCAGGTATAAAAGGCAATCCACCATGCTGCTTCCTCACTTTGGAGTTACATTAAAGAGACCAAGGTCACAATGGTTTGAGCTTACAACACAGTCTTGTGGAGTTATTCTGAACTTAACAATAATGACCAGATAATCTGTTTTAGTGACGTTGGTTGTGGGATAAATATTAGCCAGGATGTTTGGGATAACTCCCCTGCTCTTCTTTGAATAGGGCCATGAGATCTTTTACATCCACCAGATAAAATCAACAGTAAACTGGAAATCTTGTTGGCAAAGGCCAGGAGACTGGCAGGGGCTGGACTGTCTTCTTAAGGCTGGGTTTCAAAGATGCAATCTTTGGCCAACATGGCTCCGGTTGAGGTGGAGTGTAGAATGTTGTGGTGCAGGGGGTGTCGCAGTTGTGTGGGGGGGACTGGTTAGGCCAGATGCTCTTTACCTTTCCCCCATTGTTCATTGTTCAGAGGTGTATATGTAACCTTCAGGGCTGCTGACTGGGGGCTGTGTGGCTCTTTGTCGGCCGGTGCGACACGATGGGCCGAAATGGCCTCCTTCTGCGCGGTAGATTTCTATGTTTCTATTCGGGGCACTTTAATTTGTATGTGACCTTTACTATAACTGTTCAGACTGAGCCCAATTCTAAGATGGAATTCAAAATGTATTTAAATTTCTGTTAAAAATAAAAACCCCTAAAGCTTTATAGGATAACCAATGAGTAACAGTGTCCATCCTTTTCTAGATTGGTGTATCGTGAATCTAATCAGACAGGCCAGCTCGAGGTTCAACGCATTATCTGAGGGAATTGCCAGGTGGTAAAGAGTGTAATCCGTGGATTGTTTATTTATGAATTGTTAACCAACGATTGAAGTGTGTAAACAGCACGGCTGTTTGTAACTGGTTCCGCCCGCCATGTAGTCAGAAGGGGATCACTCTAAACACCATCCTTGCGTTGTATTGTTGTGAGTTATTTTCTTGTACCTGGGGAATGAACAATGTGCTGAGAGTGTGCTACAAGGGCAGGAACTGATTCTGGTCTTTCTTTGTGTTAACATCTGATTCATTGACTTGTGTCAAGCATCGACGCAGTAAGCCATCACGATGGCTGCAATATTTTACTGGAGATCCAGTGGTTGGTGTGAGACAAAGGGTCAGATACTGCTTACAAAAGGTTTAAATTATAACAGTTTATTAAACCGTTATGTGCACAATACAATATCGTGTGAATAATATAGAAACACTGATTCCACACTAAAGTGTTGGCTTGTGAAGAGAAGCTCAGCTTTGTGCGCTGGTTGGTGAGGTAAGACCTTCAATCGTTGAATAAACCCTAAAATTGTGATTAATTTTCCCCGATGAAGACCTTCAAGAAAAAAAAAATGGCCTGAAGCTTCTTTCAGCTGAAACATCAAATACAAATCAGGGATATTGGAAATATATTGTCCATCAGTACGCTGGCCGCGAGGGGAGACTGATTATATGAGCGTCATTTATTTGGGAGCACACTGGATACTGTGATGGAGGAGGGTGTGCAATGCTACACACCCCACTCCCAACTTGGAAAGAACACAGAGAGTTGAGGTATGGACCAACCACGATCTGATTGAACAACGGAACAGACTCAAGGGGCTGGACGGCCTACTCCTGTTCCTAGAATGCACATCCCTGGTGTAACATGCATTCCAAAGTACCTTATCCAAGGGGAAGCTGGGGAGCAGAACCATTCACCAGTGTGTGAGGTCTTTACATTTCACCGACGTAATCTCAGCGGGTATGAACTTGGCAGCAGTGGAAACAAAGCGACAGGAGGAGGCCATTCAGCCCCCGAGCCTGCTCCGCCATTCAATCAAATCATGGTTTACATTACCTCAACTCTATTTCCCCACCTTTATTACATATCCCGCGATACACTTACCCAACAAGAATAGACACCGCCCCATTAGTGTAATTGTGTACCTTACATTGCTGGCTATTTTCCTTCGCGGGAACTAATCAGGTTTTATTTAGAGCTGCTTTGGCTCCCAGATGACCTTTCTGGTGACGAGAGAATGCAGCCGAGTCAACACTGCAGCAAATTCCTTAATCCAGTAGGTTCACAGCTCTCCGATGATATTTAACCAGTCAGCCGAGTTAGGACTTGGCAGCGGGAGCTGGGATTTATCCCACTCGGCTCTGGATTAAGTTGCTAACTCTCGCCCCAACATGTTGGCTGGTCCCAGTTGATCAAATGGTGGGCTGCTTCCCAATACTCTACGCTGGTAAACTCAGAGGTTTGGGTACGGTGGTGCAGTGGTTATGTTACTGGGCCAATAATGAAGAGAGCGTGAGTTCAAATCCCAGTATTTGAATTCAGTTCAATCTGGAAATAAAAAGCTGGCATCAGTAAAAGTGACCATGAAGCTGTCGGATTGTCAGAAAAACCCAACTGGCTCAGGAATGTCCTTTAGGGAAAGAAACCTGTGATCCTGACTCTAGTCCTGCAACAACGTGTTGAATCCTCGCTGCCCTCTAAAGTCCTGAGATAGAATTGCATCATCCGGCTGTGTATTTAGCGTTGGCTCATCCACAGTCTGGTTCTGCTCTGTTCTTTCCTCCTGTGAAGGCACCTGTGTTGCTGTTCTGAGGGAGAGCAGCCTCATCTGTGGGCACTGTCTGGGACTCTCCGGCTGTTAATTCACTGAGTGATTGATGTGTGGGATGGACATGGAGAAGGAGTTTTACTCTTTATTTAACCAGTGCTGTATCTACACTGTATCTCTAATAATGGCTCGGTGTTATATTTTTGTTTGATAATACACCTGTGAAGGCCTAATTAGCAATCTTGTTGTGCGAGGCCCCTTGGGGAAGAGTGACCATAATATGGTAGAATTCATTAAGATGGAGAGTGACACAGTTAATTCAGAGATTAAGGTCCTGAACTTAAGGAAAGGTAACTTCGATGGTATGAAACGTGAATTGGCTTGAATAGACTGGTAAATAATACACAAAGGGTTGATGGTGAATAGGAAATGGCAAACATTTAAAGATCACATGGATGAACTTCAACAATTGTATATCCCTGTCTGGAGTAAAAATAAAACGGGGAAGGTGGCTCAACCGTGGCTAACAAGGAAAATTAGGGATAGTGTTAAATACAAGGAAGAGGCATATAAACTGTTCAGAAAAAGCAGCAAACCTGAGGACTGGGAGCAATTTAGAATTCAGCAGAGGAGGAGAAAGGTTTTAATTAGGAGGGGGGAAATAGAGTATGAGAGGAAACTGGCTAGGAACATAAAAACTGACAGCAAAAGCTTCGATAGATATGTGAAGAGAAAAAGATTAGTGAAGATAAACGTAGGTCTCTTGCAGTCAGAACCAAGTGAATTTATAATGGGGAACAAAGAAATGGCAGACCAACTGAATGAATACTTTGGTTCTGTCTTCACGAAGGAAGACACAAATAACGTTCCGGAAATACGAGGGGACCGAGGGTCTAGTGAGAAGGAGGAACTGAAGGAAATCCTTATTAGTCAGGCAATTGTGTTAGGGAAATTGATGGGATTGAAGGCCAATAAATCCCCAGGGCCTGATAGTCTGCATCCCAGAGTATTAAGGAAGTGGCCCTAGAAATAGTGGATGCATTGGTGATCATTTTCCAACAGTCTTTCGACTCTGGATCAGTTCCTATGGACTGGAGAGTAGCTAATGTAACACCACTTTTTAAAAAAGGAGTGAGAGAGAAAATGGGGAATTATAGACCGGTTAGCCTGACATCAGTAGTGGGGACAATGTTAGAATCAATTATTAAAGATGCAGTAGCAGCGCACTTGGAAAGCAGTGACAGGATCTGTCCAAGTCAGCATGGAATAATGAAAGGGAAATCATGCTTGACAAATCTTCTAGAATTTTTTGAGGAGAGTAACTAGTAGAGTGGACAAGGGAGAACCAGTGGATGTGGTGTATTTGCACTTTCAAAAGTCTTTTGACAAGGTCCCACACAAGAGATTGGTGTGCAAAATTAAAGCACATGGTATTGGGAATAATGTACTGATGTGAATAGAGAACTGTTTGGCAGACAGGAAGCAGAGAGTCGGGATAAATGGGTCCTTTTCAGAATGGCAGGCAGTGACTAGTGGAGTGCCGCAGGGCTCAGTGCTGGGACCCCAGTTATTTACAATATACATCAATGATTTAGATGAAGGAATTGAGAGTAATATCTCCAAGTTTGCAGACGACACTAAGCTGGGTGACGGTGTGAGCTGTGAGGAGGATGCTAAGAGGCTGCAGGGTGACTTAGACAGGTTAGGTGAGTGGGCAAAATGCTTGGCAGATGCAGTATAATGTGGATAAATGTGAGGTTAACAATTTTGGTGGCAAAAACATGAAGACAGAATATTATCTGAATGGCGGCAGATTAGGAAAAGTGGAGGTGCAACAAGACCTGGGGGTCATGGTACATCAGTCATTGAAAGTTGGCATGCAGGTGCAGCAGGTGGTGAAGAAGGCAAATGGCATGTTGGCCTTCATAGCTAGAGGATTTGAGTATATGAGCAGGGAGGTCTTGCTGCAGCTGTACAGGGCCTTGGTGAGGCCTCACCTGGAATATTGTGTTCAGTTTTGGTCACCTAATCTGAGGAAGGACGTTCTTGCTATTGAGGGAGTGCAGCGAAGGTTCATCAGACTGATTCCCAGGATGGCAGGACTGACATATGAGGAGAGACTGGATCAACTGGGCCCATATTCACTGGGGTTTAGAGGAATGAGAGGGGATCTCATGGAAACTGTTGTGTATCTGTAAAGCATGCACTCCCATGTTCCACCACCAGGGAGCTCATCCCCTAAAGTCCCAAGGGATCCCAGCATTCCTTGGGAGCACTGTATAGAAGCCGGCCCCTAAGGCCTGTTACTCACTCTGGAATGTCTTATTAAAGACTGAGGTCACTGTTACTTTAACTTCCCTGTGTGCAGTCTCATCTGTGTTAGGAACACAATAACTGGCGACAAGTATACGAATCCAACGCAAAGATGCAGAAAACTGTGGGCATCCTGGAGAAGTTCTCGGAGGGTGAGGACTGGGAAGCCCATGTCGAACGGCTAGACCAGTTCTTTATAGCCAACGAGCGGGACGGAGAAGGAAGCGCTGCAAAAAGGAGAGCGGTCCTCCTCACGGTCTGCGGGGCACCGACCTACAGCTTCATGAAGAATCTTCTGGCTCCGGTGAAACCCACAGATAAGTCATATGAGGAGCTGTGTACACTGGTTCGGGAGCATTTTAACCCGAGGGAGAGCGTGCTGATGGCGAGGTATCGGTTCTACACGTGCCAGTGATCTGAAGGTCAGGAAGTGGCGAGCTACGTCGCTGAGCTAAGGCGACTTGCAGGACAATGTGAGTTTGATGGCTACCTGGAGCAGATGCTCAGAGACTTTTTTGTACTGGGCATTGGCCACGAGACCATCCTACGAAAACTTTTGACTGTAGAGACACCGACCCTCAGTAAGACCATTGCGATAGCACAGATGTTTATGTCCACCAGTGATAACACCAAACAAATCTCTCAGCACACAAGCGCTAGCAATGTTCATAAATTAACTGGAACTGTGTTTGCGAGCAGAAATGTACAGGGAGGAACCCACGAGTCTGCAACTGCCAGCAGGCCTCAGGTGACCCAGATGAGTCAGAGTCCCCAACAAAGGATGAATGCAAGGCAATTCACACCTTGTTGGTATTGTGGAGGCTTGAATTCAGCCTATTCATGCTGCTTCAAAGGGTATGTTTGCAAGAGCTGTGGAACAATGGAGCACCTCCAATGAGCTTGTAAACGAGCTGCAAGCTCTGCAAAACCTGCTAAACACCACGTGGCAGAGGAAGATCTGTTCATGGTGGATCAAAGCAATTTCGAGCCTCAGAGAGAGGAGGCAGATGCTGAAAACATGGGAGTGCATGCTTTACAGATACACAACATCACTCCCTGCCCCAAAGTCAAAGTGAAAACTATTTATAAGGTGAGGCGGTCAGGAGCCTTTCTTTCCCTGGTGGACCGCCTCGGTACAAATGTCTGTTCTGGTATGTTGGCTGTGCCCTCGCTGGGCTGGCGTGTTGTTGGCCCTGCAGGGCTGCTGGGTGAGCCTGGGCTGTTGAGCGTGATGGGTTCGATTTCCTGATCTGGCTTGGTGTCGTAGATCCTTTGGGTGTGTGTTGTGGGCTCGAAAAAGGTGGTGTCTGCTGTGGGTTGTTCAGGGCAGTCTGTGAACCGCAGCCTCGTTTGGTCCAGGTGCTTTCTGCAAATTTGTCCATTGTCTACGTCACAGCCCGCCAGATTAGGACTTGGACCAGCCAAGATTCTCTGCTGTCCCAAGTAAAAAACTGTGCACTGCATGGGAGCTGGGCCAGCATCCTCTTTGAAATGCAAGAGCCAATCAAGCCGTTCCAGCGGCGAAAGGACGAGCTGTCCATTCAGGCAGACTGCCTGTTGTGGGGTAACCGCGTAGTGCTACCAAAAAAGGGCAGGGAGACGTTCATCTCGGATCTCCACAGCACACACCTGGGGATAGTAATGATGAAAGCGATAGCCAGATCCCACATGTGGTGGCCCGGTATCGACTCTGACTTAGAGTCCTGTGTACAGCAATGCAGCGTGTGTGCTCAGTTGAGCAACGCGCCCAGAGGGGCACCACTAAGTTTGTGGTCCTGGCCCTCCAGACCATGGTCGAGGATTCATGTCGACTGTGCGGGCCCGTTTCTCGGTAAAATGTTCCTGGTGGTGGTGGATGCTTTTTCAAAATGGATTGAATATGAAATAATGTCGGGAAGCACCGCCACCACCACCATTGAAAGCCTGAGGGCCATGTTTGCCACCCACGGCCTGCGTGACATACTGGTCAGTGACAACGGGCCATGTTTCACCAGTGCCGAATTTAAAGAATTCATGACCCGCAATGGGATCAAACATGTCACCTCGGCCCCATTTAAACCAGCCTCCAATGGGCAGGCAGAGCGGGCAGTACAAACAATCAAACAGAGCCTTAAACGAGTCACAGAAGGCTCACTCCAAACCCGCCTGTCCCGAGTACTGCTCAGCTACCGCATGAGACCCCACTCGCTCACAGGGGTGCCCCCGGCTGAGCTACTATGAAAAGGACACTTAAAACCAGACTCTCGCTGGTTCACCCCAACCTGCATAATCAGGTAGCAAGCAGGCAGCAGAACAAAATGTAAACGATGGTCGCGCCACTGTGTCATGGGAAATTGATCTGAATGACTCTGTGTATGTGCTAAACTATGGACATAGTCCCAAGTGGATCACTGGCACGGTGATAGCTAAAGAAGGGAATAGGGTGTTTGTAGTCAAACTAGACAATGGACAAATTTGCAGAAAGCACCTGGACCAAACGAGGCTGCGGTTCACAGACTGCCCTGAACAACCCACAGCAGACACCACCTTTTTCGAGCCCACAACACACACCCAAAGGATCAACGACACCACGCTGGACCAGGAAATTGAACCCATCACGCCCAACAGCCCAGCAAGGCCGGGCTCACCCAGCAGCCCTGCAGGGCCAACAACACGCCAGCCCAGCGAGGGCACAGCCAACACACCAGAACAGACATTTGTACCGAGGCGGTCTACCAGGGAAAGAAAGGTTCCCGACTGCCTCACCTTATAAATAGTTTTCACTTTGACTTTGGGGCGGGGAGTGATGTTGTGTATCTGTAAAGCATGCACTCCCATGTTCCGCCACCAGGGAGCGCATCCCCTGAAGTCCCAAGGGATCCCAGCATCCCTTGGGAGCACTGTATATAAGCCGGCCCCTAAGGCCAGTTACTCACTCTGGAGTGTCATATTAAAAACTGAGGTCACTGTTACTTTAACCTCCCTGTGTGCAGTCTCATCTGTGTTAGGAACACAATAGAAACATAGAAAATTCTGACGGGACTGGACAGGTTAGATGCAGGAATAATGTTCCCGATGTTGGGGGAGTCCAGAACCAGGGGACACAGTCTAAGGATAAGGGGTAAGCCATTCAGGACCAAGATGAGGAGAATCTTCTTCACTCAGAGAGTTGTTAACCTGTGGAATTCTCTTCTGCAGAGAGTTGTTGATATTTCCCTTATGGCTAAAGGGATCAAGGGGTATGGAGAGAAAGCAGGAAAGGGGTACTAAGGTGAATGATCAGCCATGATCTTATTGAATGGTGCTGCAGGCTCGAAGGGCTGAATGGCTTACTCCTGCATGTATTTTCTATGTTTCTATTTTCTATGTTTTAATAGTTGCACCCAGAGCCACGATGGCAGCAGTCTCAGCCTCCAAGGAAGCAGTTTGTGCTGTGATAGAAGCTGCCAGATTGGTCTTCAGATGCCCCGCAATGGTGCATTCTACAGCTGTGCTGATCAGGCTGACCTCCTTTCCCATGTTGGAAAGGATGGGCTCCAAGCTCTGTGTAAAGCACTGCACCAACTCCTACATGCTCTTGACATTGTGCTCAGGCCTCACAGTGCAACAAGCATTTTGTTGTGCTCGCCCATCAGCCTTCCTCTGTAGCCTGGCCCATCGACGTACCCATCTGAGTCCTCTACAGCAGAACTAGTGTACGACCTTACCCTCCAGTGAGCACCCCTCCCTCCCCCATCCCTGGCTCCTTAGCACATTTCCCCAGTGACCTCGAACGAGGATGACTTGCTTCCACAAGACTTCACAGATGTTTCAATGAAGGACCCGATGTTCCAGTCCTGAACTCCAATTGAGGTGGTGGAAGATGCCTGTGCGTGGATTTTTTTAACGTGTGGTGACCCGTTGCACATCAGCCACCACACGGCCTTTATCCAGTGGCAAGGGTTAACCAGGACGAGTGGAGATCTGCTCTGTTACACTGACCTAGTGCACACACACATCGCATTGTGGGCTGGACCATGCTGCCCCTGGGCCCTCGGCTCATCTGGGCCCCTGTATTCGCCGCACATTCGCCCAGGATGTTCCAGGGCCCAGTGCTCCAGCTCTATTTATAGTCCCGACCTGCGGTGCGACACAGGTTGGGGTGGCCCATGATGTTTGATAATGCACCTGTGAAGGCCCTTTTAACATTGGCACCCAGAGCCACGATGGCAGCAGTCTCAGCCTCCAAGGAAGCAGTTTGTGCTGTGATAGAAGCTGCCAGATTGGTCTTCAGATGCTCCACAATGGTGCATTCTACAGCTGTGCTGATCAGGCTGACCCCCTTTCCCATGTTGGAAAGGATGGGCTCCAAGCTCTGTGTAAAGCACTGCACCAACTCCTCCATGCTCCTTGACATTGTGCTCAGGCCTCACAGTGCAACAAGCATTTTGTTGTGCTCGCCCATCAGCCTTCCTCTGTAGCCTGGCCCATTGACGTACCCATCTGAGTCCTCTAGTGTACGACCTTACCCTCCAGTGAGCACCACCTGTGGTGTCCTTTCCCCCCCTCCAGCCCTGGCTCCTTCGCACATTTCCCCAGTGACCATGTGCAGATCCCTCCTCTATCCGAGCCTCTGAAATCCACAGAGGTCAGTCTCTGAGCTGGCAGAGTGAAATCAAGGCACGGTGCATCTGCATCATCATTCTCTTCTTCCTCCGCCTCTGGCTGAGGAGCTTCCACTTCTTGGGAGCTTAAATTAAAAAGGGACAAAGGTTAATGCTGTGGTGAGAGGAGAGAGAAAGAAGTGTGTGCTGACACCATCTGTAACCTCTCATTCAGTGTGTGTGGGGTGAGGGGGGAGTGAGGAGAGGAAGATTAGATTGGTCGAACCCATGATCATCGATCCCTCCAGTGTCACCAGTGACCACGGCCTCAGCGATGCCCCTTCCCATTGCCATTATTGCAAAGACTGTCTGCTCCAGTTTCTTGCTGCTGCCTCCTGTTACGTGTCACCTTCTTCCGTAAGAATGAGGGAAGTGTATTGGTGAGTGTTGTGCATTGTGTCTGGTGATGTCACTGACTGAATAGCTGACAGTGTGTGAGAAGCGAATTGTTGGTGTGAGGTTTTCTACAGTACAGAGTGTGAGAGGATGGTATCTAGCATGTTGATTGAAGTGTTCAGTCCTGATTAATAGAGATTATAGGCGGTGGGGAATGGGGGTGGTGTTAATTCAGCAGTGATGAGGCTAGCGGAGCAGCTGTTATGAGAAACCATTTGAAGATCGATCGTACCTTGACAACTCTTGTCAGATAATTGAACTTGTTTCAATGGCATCCAGGTACGTGGCCCACATTCCTTGCATTCACCTCCTGTGATCTTCTCCCACTGCGTCCTCAGCATGTGGTATGAGGGCTAGTAATCCAGAGGCCTGGACTAATGATCCAGAGACATGAGTTCTGTTATATATGCAGACTATAGATATACTCTCTGTGTAGTCACTGTATAGTTGTATAAGATGGAGACTTGTTTACCTGATGTACTATCAATAAGGTTTACACTGTGTATATACAATTCTGGCACCACTAGAGGGTGCAACTGGTGGAGACCGGGGTTTCCTGCCTTGGTGGCAGAGGCTTTATAAAAGGGCACCCACCATGTCACTCTGGAGTTACTAATAAAGGACCAAGGTCACTACAGTGTGAGTACGACACATTGCTTCGTAGAGTCATTCAAGAGTACATTACAGACATAACAAGTTGAAATCCCACCATGGCAGCTGGGGAATTTAAATTCAGTGAATTAAATAAATAAATCCTGAATAAAAAGCTAGTACCAGTAATAATCTACCAGATTGTCACAAAAACCCATCTGGTTCACGAATGTCCTTTCGAGAGGGAAATCTGTCGATCTTACCAGGTCTGGCGTACATGTAACTCCAAACCAACAGCAATGTGGTTGACTCTGAACTGCCCTAGCAAGCCACTCAGTTGCACACAACCGCTATGAAAACTAAGAAAAAACAGTGGGACCACTCGGCATCAACCACGGCACTGGCTACGGACACGATAACGGCACACCCAGTCCAATCAACCCTGCAAAGTCCTTCTCACCAACATCTGAGGACTTGTGTCAAAATTGGGAGAGCTGTCCCCAGACTAGTCAATCAACAGCCCAAACTAGTCATATTTACACAATCCTACCTTTCAGCTGAGGTCCCAGACTCCTCCATCACCATCACTGGGTATGTCCTGTCCCACTGGCAGGACAGACCCACCGGGGGTGGCGACACAGTGCTATACAGTCAGGAGAGGGTGACCTTGGGAATCCTCAAATTGACTCCTGACCCCATGAAGTCTCATGGGCAAGAATGGACATGGGCAAGGAAACCTTCTGCTGATTACTACCTTCAGCCCTCCCTCAGTTAATGAATCAGTACTCCTCCATATTGATCACCACTTGGAAGAAGCACTGAGAGTAGCAAGGGCACAGAATGTACTCTGGGTGCGGGACTTCAATATCCATCACCAAGAGTGGCTCGGTAGCACCACTACTGACCGAACTGGCCGAGTTCTGAAGGACATAGCTGCCAGACTGGGCCTGCGGCAGGTGGTCACGGAACCAACACGAGGGAAAAACCTACTTGACCTCGTCCTCACCGATCTACCTGTCGGAGATGCACCTGTCCATGACAGCATTGGTAGCAGTGACACCGCATAGTCATTGTGGAGACAAAGTCCCATCTTCACACTGAGGACACCATCCATCACGTTGTGTGGCACTACCACCGTGCTAAATAGGATAGATTCAGAACAGATCTAGCAGCTCAAAACTGGGCATCCGTGAGGTGCTGTGGGCCATCAGAAGGAGCAGAATTCTGTTCCACCACAATCTGTAACCTCATGGCCCAGCATATCCCTCACTCTACCATTACCATCAAGCCAGGGGACCAACTCTGGTTCGATGAAGAGTGTAGAAGAGCATGCCAGGAGCAGCACCAGACATACCTAAAACAAATTAGGTGCAAACCTGGGAAAGCTGCAACACAGGACTACATACATGCTATAGACAAGGCTAAGTGATCCCACAACTAACGAATCAGATTAAAGCTCTGCAGTCCTGCCACATTCAGTCATGAATGGTGGTGGACCATTAAACAACTAATGGGAGGAGGAGGCTCCATGAATATCCTTATCCTTAATGATGGTGGAGAACAGCACGTGAGTACAAAAGACAAGGCTACAGTGTTTACAACCATCTTCAGCCAGAAGTGCCAAGTGGATGATCCATATTGGCCTCCTCCCGAGGTCCCCACCATCACAGAAGTCACTCTTCAGCCAATTCGATTCACTCCACGTGATATCAAGAGATGACTGAGCACACTGGATGCAGCAAAGTCTATGGGCTCCAACAACATCCCAGCTGTTGTGCTGAAGACTTGTGCTCCAGAACTAGCCGCGCCTCACGCCAAGCTGTTCCAGTGCTACTACAACACTGGCATCTATCTGACAATGTGGAGAACTGCCCATGTATGTCCTATCCACAAAAAGCAGGACAAATCCAATCTGGCCAATTACTGCCCCTTCAGTCAAACCTCAATCATCAAGTGATTGAAGGTGTCATCTACAGTGCTATCAAGTGGCACTTACCAATAACCTGCTCACCGATGCCCAGTTTGGATTCCACCATGACCACTTGGGTACAGACCTCATTACAGACTTGTTCCAAACCCGGACAAAAGAGCTGAATTCCAGAGGTGAGGTGATAGTGACCACCCTTGATATCAAAGCAGCATTTGACCGAGTGTGGCATCATGGAGCTCGAGTAAAACTAAAGTCAATGGGAATCAGGGGGAAAACTCTCCACTGGCTGGATAGAATAAAAGGAAAAGGAGGTGGGGTAGCATTGCTGGTGAAAGAGGAGATTAATGCAATAGTTAGGAAGTACATTAGCTTGGATGATGTGGAATCTATATGGATAGAGCTGCAGAACACCAAAGGGCAAAAAATGTTAGTGGGAGTTGTGTACAGGCCTCCAAACAGTAGTAGTGATTAGGGGTGCATGCAATAAAGGTGCAGCAGTTATCATGGGTGACTTTAATATGCATATAGATTGGAAAACCAAACTGGAAGCAATATGGTGGAGGAGGATTTCCTGGAGTGCATAAGGGATGGTTTTCTAGACCAATATGTCAAGGAACCAACTAGGGGGGAGGCCATCTTAGACTGGGTGTTGTGTAATGGGAGAGGATTAATTAGCAATCTCGTTGTACGAGGCCCCTTGGGGAAGAGTGACCATTATATGGTGGCATTCTGCATTAGGATGGAGAATGAAACAGTTAAATCAGAGACCATGGTCCAGAACTTAAAGAAGGGTAACTTTGAAGGTATGAGGCGTGAATTGGCTAGGATAGATTGGCGAATGATACTTAAGGGGTTGACAGTGGATGGACAATGGCAGACATTTAGAGACCGCATGGATGAACTACAACAATTGTACATCCCTGTCTGGCGTAAAAATAAAAAAGGGAAGGTGGCTCAACCGTGGCTATCAAGGGAAATCAGGGATAGTATTAAAGCCAAGGAAGTGGCATACAAATTGGCCAGAAATAGCAGCGAACCCGGGGACTGGGAGAAATTTAGAACTCAGCAGAGGAGGACAAAGGGTTTGATTAGGGCAGGGAAAATAGAGTACGAGAGGAAGCTTGGAGGGAACATTAAGACGGACTGCAAAAGCTTCTATAGATATGTAAAGAGAAAAAGGTTAGTAAAGACAAATGTAGGTCCCCTGCAGTCAGAATCAGGGGAAGTCATAACGGGGAACAAAGAAATGGCAGACCAATTGAACAAGTACTTTGGTTCAGTATTCACTCAGGAGGACACGGATATAAAAGGGGTCAGAGGATCTAGTAAGAAGGAGGAACTGAGGAAAATCCTTATTAGTCAGGAAATTGTGTTGGGGAAATTGATGGGATTGAAAGCCGATAAATCCCCAGGGCCTGATGGACTGCATCCCAGAGTATTTAAGGAGATGGCCTTGGAAATAGTGGATGCATTGACAGTCATTTTCCAACATTCCATTGACGCTGGATCATTTCCTATGGAGTGGAGGGTAGCCAATGTAAATTAAATGTTATTAAAAAAGGAGGGAGAGAGAAAACAGGGAATTATAGACAGCCTGACATCGGTAGTGGGTAAAATGATGGAATCAATTATTAAGGATGTCATAGCAGCGCATTTGGAAAGAGGTGACATGATAGGTCCAAGTCAGCATGGATTTGTAAAAGGGAAATCATGTTTGACAAATATTCTGGAATTTTTTGAGGATGTTTCCAGTAGAGTGGACAAGGGAGAACCAGTTGATGTGGTGAATTTGGACTTTCAGAAGGCCTTCGACAAGTTCCCACACAGAGATTAATGTGCAAAGTTAAAGCACATGGGATTGCGGGTAGTGTGGTGATGTGGATTGAGAACTGGTTGGCAGACAGGAAGCAAAGAGTAGGAGTAAATGGATACTTTTCAGAATGGCAGGCAGTGACTAGTGGGTTCTGTGCTGGGGCCCCAGCTGTTTACATTGTACATTAATGATTTAGACGAGGGGATTAAATGTAGTATCTCCAAATTTGCGGATGACACTAAGTTGGGTGGCAGTGTGAGCTGCGAGGAGGATGCTATGAGGCTGCAGAGTGACTTGGATAGGTTAGGTGAGTGGGCAAATGCATGCAGATAAAGTATAATGTGGATAAATGTGAGGTTATCCACTTTGGTGGTAAAAACAGAGAGACAGACTATTATCTGGATGGTGACAGATTAGGAAAAGGGGAGGTGCAACGAGACCTGGGTGTCATGGTACATCAGTCATTGAAGGTTGGCATGCAGGTACAGCAGGCAGTTAAGAAAGCAAATGGCATGTTGGCCTTCATAGCGAGGGGATTTGAGTACAGGGGCAGGGAGGTGTTACTACAGTTATACAGGGCCTTGGTGAGGCCACACCTGGAGTATTATGTACAGTTTTGGTCTCCTAACTTGAGGAAGGACATTCTTGCTATTGAGGGAGTGCAGCGAAGGTTCACCAGACTGATTCCCGGGATGGCGGGACTGACCTATCAAGAAAGACTGGATCAACTGGGCTTGTATTGACTGGTCCCACCTCCCCTAGAACCGGTTCCAATGCCCCAGGAATTTGAATCCCTCCCTTCTGCACCACTGCTCAAGCCACGTATTCATCTGCGCTATCCTGCGATTCCTACTCTGACCAGCACATGGCACTGGTAGCAATCCCGAGATTACTACTTTTGAGGTCCTACTTTTTAATTTAGCTCCTAGCTCCTTAAATTCGTTTCGTAGGACCTCATCCCTTTTATTACCTATGTCTTTGGTACCAATGTGCACCACCACAACTGGCTGTTCTCCCTCCTTTTTTAGAATGTCCTGCACCCCCTCCAAGACATCCTTGACCCTTGCACCAGGGAAGCAACATACCATCCTGGAGTCTCGGTTGCGGCCGCAGAAATGCCTATCTATTCCCCTCACAATTGAATCCCCTAGCACTATCGCTCTCCCACTCTTTTTCCTACCCTCCTGTGCAGCAGAGCCAGCCACGGTGCCATGAACTTGGCTGCTGCTGCCCTCCCCTGATGAGTCATCCCCCTCAACAGTACTCAAAGCAGTGTATCTGTTTTGCAGGGGGATGACCACAGGGGACCCCTTCACTACCTTCCTTGCACTACTCTTCCTGCTGGTCTTCCATTCCCTAGCTGGCTGTGGACCCTTCTCCTGCGGTAAGACCAACTCGCTACACATACTACTCATGTCATTCTCAGCATCGTGGATGCTCCAGAGTGAATCCACCCTCAGCTCCAATTCCGTAACGCGGTCTGTCAGGAGATGGAGGCGGATACACTTCCCGCAGATGTAGTTGTCAGGGACACCGGAAGTGTCCCTGAGTTCCCACATGGTACAGGAGGAGCATATCATGTGACCGAGCTCTCCTGCCATGACTTAACCCTTAGATACACTTAAATTGGCAACAACAATGTTAAAAGTTACTCACTGTTCTCGAAGAGAAAAAAGAAAAACTACTCACCAATCACCAGCCAATCACTTACCCCCTTGGCTGTGACATCACCTTTCTATTTCTTTCTACTTCTTTTTGCCTTCTCCCTGAAGCTGTACAAGCCACGCCTCTCCACGCACCTCCTCGACGCTGGGCCCCGGACTCCCTGCTGTGCCTTTTAGAGGCCTCTCTCCGAAGTCCCGACTGCCTCTCCACGCACCTCCTCGACGCTGGGCCCCGGACTCCCTGCTGTGCCTTTTATAGGCCTCTCTCCGAAGTCCCGACTGCCTCTCCACGCACCTCCTCGACGCTGGGCCCCGGACTCCCTGCTGTGCCTTTTATAGGCCTCTCTCCGAAGTCCCGACTGCCTCTCCACGCACCTCCTCGACGCTGGGCCCCGGACTCCCTGCTGTGCCTTTTATAGACCTCTCACCGAAGTCCCGACTGCCTCTCCACGCACCTCCTCGACGCTGGGCCCCGGACTCCCTGCTGTGCCTTTTATAGGCCTCTCACCGAAGTCCCGACTGCCTCTCCAAGCACCTCCTCGACGCTGGGCCCCGGACTCCCTGCTGTGCCTTTTATAGGCCTCTCACCGAAGTCCCGACTGCCTCTCCATGCACCTCCTCGACGCTGGGCCCCTAGGGGGATCAATGGGTATGACGAGAAAGCAAGAATGGGGTACTGAAGTTGCATGTTCAGCCATGAACTCATTGAATGGCGGTGCAGGCTCGAAGGGCCGAATGGCCTACTCCTGCACCTATTTTCTATGTTTTCTATGTTCTATGTTTTCTAGCACAAAGGAAGCTGGTTGTGGTGGTTGGAGGTCACTCATCACAGATCCAGGAAATCGCTTCAGGAGTTCCTCAGGGCAGTGTCCTAGGTCCAATCATCTTCAGCTGCATCAATGATCTTCCCTCCATCATAAGGTCAGAAATGGGGAAATTTCTGATGATTGCACAGTGTCCAGTGCCATTCACAACTCCTCAGATAATGGAGCAGTCCATGGCCGCATGGAGCAAGACCTGGATGACATTCAGGCTTAGGCTGATAAGTGGCAAGTAACATTCGCGCCACACAAGTGCCAGGCAATGACTATCTCCAACAAGCGAGAGTCTGACCATTGCCACTTGACATTCAATGGCATTACCACCACTGAATCCCCTACCATCAACATCCTGGGGGTCACCATCGGCCAGAAACTTAACTGGACCAGCCACATAAATACAGTGTCAACAAGAGCAGGTCAGAGGCTGGGTAATCTGCGGCGAGTGTCTCACCTCTTGACTCCCCAAGGTCCATCGTGTCTGCGCCGGCCGACCAAGAGCTATCCAACCTAATCCCACTTTCCATTTTTTGGTCCGTAGTCCTGTAGGTTACGTCTCTTTAAGTGCACATCCAAGTATTTTTTAAATGTGGTGAGGCAGTGAGTTCCAGACCCACACCACCCTCTGGGTGAAAAAATTTCCTCTCATATCTCCTCTCACGCTCTCCGCAATTACTTTAAATCTATTTCCCCTGGTTGTTGACCCCTCTGCCAATGGAAACAGGTCCTTTCTATCCACTCTATCCCGGCCCCTTATAATTGTATACACCTCAATCAGGTCTCCCTTCTGCCTCCTCTGTTCCAAGGAAAACAGTCTCAGCATCTCCAATCTTTCCTCATAGCCAAAATTCTCCAGTCCAGGCAACATTCTTGTAAATCTTCTCTACACCTTTCCAGTACATCTTTCCAGTAATGTGGTGACCAGAGCTACACACAGTACTCCACCTGCAACCTAACCAATGTTCTATACAGTTCAAGCATAACGTCCTTGCTCTTGTATACCATGCCTCGATTAAGAAAGGCAAGTATTCTGTAATGTCTGTAAGCTTGTAATGTTTGTAGCTCCACACTGTGAATGTGGACGTATTGTGTACTGCAAGTGCAGGGTTAATAATAAACAGACCAGATAGATTTCCTGAGACTTCAGAGAGAGCTGCCCGCCATGTTAGGAAGCTGTGTGTGCTGTGCTCTGTGAATATATCACATTTGGCGACTGAGATGGTATTTTTTGGATGATTTAAAGCTAAAATTTTGTTGGTGAAGGATTCAGCCAGCCTACAGAGAGACTTTGGAAGTTTCTGTCTTTAGAAAAAGCTACAAAAATCCGAGATAAAATACAGCAAACGGTGTGAACAGCTAGAGATTAGAATGGCAGGTGTATTGGGATATTTGGGTGAATATAGACATGACCAGGAATGTTTTAAAGCATATGTGGATCGGCTAGAAATGTATTTCACTGCAAATAACATAATCGAAGTTCCAGACAATGCAGTCCAGAACCGGGCTGTGCTGGAACGTAAGAAAGCGATCTTCTTATCGGAGGCAGGTCCGGCATTATACAAAACGCTTGGAAATCTGCTTGTGCCTGACGAGCCAAAGGACACAACGCTTAAAGAGATTTTAACAAAGCTGGAGCAGCACTATAACCCCAAACCATTAGAAATTGCTGAAAGCTATCGTTTCAGGATTCAAAATCAAAAGGCTGATTAATGTATCAGTGATTACATCATAGTATTAAAAAAGCTATCGATGCACAGTAATTTTGGAAACTTTCAAAACCGAGCATTACAGCATCGTTTTGTTTGTGGGGTGAAAAATGATGCATAGAAACATAGAAACATAGAAAATAGGTGCAGGAGCAGGCCATTCAGCCCTTCTAGCCTGCACCACCATTCAATGAGTTCATGGCTGAACATGCAACTTCAGTACCCCCTTCCTGCTTTCACGCCATACCCCTTGATCCCCCGAGTAGTAAGGACTTCATCTAACTCCCTTTTGAATATATTTAGTGAATTGGCCTCAACTACTTCCTGTGGTAGAGAATTCCACAGGTTCACCACTCTCTGGGTGAAGAAGTTTCTCCTTATCTCGGTCCTAAATGGCTTACCCCTTATCCTTAGACTGTGACCCCTGGTTCTGGACTTCCCCAACATTGGGAACATTCTTCCTGCATCCAACCTGTCCAAACCCATCAGAATTTTAAACGTTTCTATGAGGTCCCCTCTCACTCTTCTGAACTCCAGTGAATACAAGCCCAGTTGATCCAGTCTTTCTTGATAGGTCAGTCCCACCATCCCGGGAATCAGTCTGGTGAATCTTCGCTGCACTCCCTCAATAGCAAGAATGTCCTTCCTCAAGTTAGGAGACCAAAACTGTACACAATACTCCAGGTGTGGCCTCACCAAGGCCCTGTACAACTGTAGCAACACCTCCCTGCCCCTGTACTCAAATCCCCTCGCTATGAAGGCCAACATGCCATTTGCTTTCTTAACCGCCTGCTGTACCTGCATGCCAACCTTCAATGACTGATGTACCATGACACCCAGGTCTCGTTGCACCTTCCCTTTTCCTAATCTGTCACCATTCAGATAATAGTCTGTCTCTCTGTTTTTACCACCAAAGTGGATAACCTCACATTTATCCACATTATACTTCATCTGCCACGCATTTGCCCACTCACCTAACCTATCCAAGTCACTCTGCAGCCTCATAGCATCCTCCTCGCAGCTCACACTGCCACCCAACTTAGTGTCATCCGCAAATTTGGAGATACTACATTTAATCCCCTCGTCTAAATCATTAATGTACAATGTAAACAACTGGGGCCCCAGCACAGAACCCTGCGGTACCCCACTAGTCACTGCCTGCCATTCCAAAAAGTACCCATTTACTCCTACTCTTTGCTTCCTGTCTGACAACCAGTTCTCAATCCACGTCAGCACACTACCCCCAATCCCATGTGCTTTAACTTTGCACATTAATCTCCTGTGTGGGACCTTGTCGAAAGCCTTCTGAAAGTCCAAATATACCACATCAACTGGTACTCCTTTGTTCACTTTATTGGAAACATCCTCAAAAAATTCCAGAAGATTTGTCAAGCATGATCTCCCTTTCACAAATCCATGCTGACTTGGACCTATCATGTCACCATTTTCCAAATGCGCTGCTATGACATCCTTAATAATTGATTCCATCATTTTACCCACTACTGAGGTCAGGCTGACCGGTTTATAATTCCCTGCTTTCTCTCTCCCTCCTTTTTTGAAAAGTGGGGTTACATTGGCTACCCTCCACTCGATAGGAACTGATCCAGAGTCAATGGAATGTTGGAAAATGACTGTCAATGCATCCGCTATTTCCAAGGCCACCTCCTTAAGTACTCTGGGATGCAGTCCATCAGGCCCTGGGGATTTATCGGCCTTCAATCCCATCAATTTCCCAAACACAATTTCCCGACTAATAAAGATTTCCCTCAGTTCCTCCTCCTTATTAGACCCTCTGACCACTTTTATATCCGGAAGGTTGTTTGTGTCCTCCTTAGTGAATATTGAACCAAAGTACTTGTTCAATTGGTCTGCCATTTCTTTGTTCCCCGTTATGACTTCCCCTGATTCTGACTGCAGGGGACCTACGTTTGTCTTTACTAACCTTTTTCTCTTTACATACCTATAGAAACTTTTGCAATCCGCCTTAATGTTCCCTGCAAGCTTCTTCTCGTACTCCATTTTCCCTGCCCTAATCAAACCCTTTGTCCTCCTCTGCTGAGTTCTAAATTTCTCCCAGTCCCCAGGTTCGCTGCTATTTCTGGCCAATTTGTATGCCATTTCCTTGGCTTTAATACTATCCCTGATTTCCCTAGATAGCCACGGTTGAGCCACCTTCCCTTTTTTATTTTTACGCCAGACAGGAATGTACAATTGTTGTAATTCATCCATGCGGTCTCTAAATGTCTGCCATTGCCCATCCACAGTCAACCCCTTAAGTATCATTAGCCAATCTATCTTAGCCAATTCATGCCTCATACCTTCAAAGTTACCCTTTTTTAAGTTCTGGACCATGGTCTCTGAATTAACTGTTTCATTCTCCATCCTAATGCAGAATTCCACCATATTATGGTCACTCTTCCCCAAGGGGCCTCGCACAATGAGATTGCTAATTAATCCTCTCTCATTACACAACACCCAGTCTAAGATGGCCTTCCCCCTAGTTGGTTCCTCGACATATTGGTCTAGAAAACCATCCCTTATGCACTCCAGGAAATCCTCCTCCATCGTATTGCTTCCAGTTTGGCTGGCACAATCTATGTGCATATTAAAGTCACCCATTATAACTGCTACACCTTTATTGCATGCACTCCTAATTTCCTGTTTGATGCCCTCCCCAACATCACTACTACTGTTTGGAGGTCTGTACACAACTCCCACTAATGATTTTTGCCCTTTAGTGTTCTGCAGCTCTACCCATATAGATTCCACATCATCCAAGCTAATGTCTTTCCTAACTATTGCATTAATCTCCTCTTTAACCAGCAATGCTACCCCACCTCCTTTTCCTTTTATTCTATCCTTCCTGAATGTTGAATACCCCTGGATGTTGAGTTCCCAGCCCTGATCATCCTGGAGCCACGTCTCCGTAATCCCAATCACATCATATTTGTTAACATCTATTTGCACAGTTAATTCATCCACCTTATTGCGGATACTCCTTGCATTAAGACACAAAGCCTTCAGGCTTGCTTTTTTAACACCCTTTGTCCTTTTAGAATTTTGCTGTACAGTGGCCCTTTTTGTTCTTCGCCTTGGGTTTCTCTGCCCTCCACTTTTCCTCATCTCCTTTCTGTCTTTTGCTTTTGCCTCATTTTTGTCTCCCTCTGTCTCCCTGCATAGGTTCCCATCCCCCTGTAATATTAGTTTAACTCCTCCCCAACAGCACTAGCAAACACTCCCCCTAGGACATTGGTTCCGGTCCTGCCCAGGTGCAGTCCGTCCGGTTTGTACTGGTCCCACCTCCCCCAGAACCGGTTCCAATGCCCCAAGAATTTGAATCCCTCCCTGCTGCACCACTGCTCAAGCCATGTATTCATCTGCACTATCCTGCGATTCCTACTCTGACTAGCACGTGGCACTGGTAGCAATCCCGAGATTACTACTTTTGAGGTCCTACTTTTTAATTTAGCTCCTAGCTCCTTAAATTCGTTTCGTAGGACCTCATCCCTTTTTTTACCTATGTCGTTGGTACCAATGTGCACCACGACAACTGGCTGTTCTCCCTCCCATTTCAGAATGTCCTGCACCCGCTCCGAGACATCCTTGACCCTTGCACCAGGGAGGCAACATACCATCCTGGAGTCTCGGTTGCGTCCGCAGAAACGCCTATCTATTCCCCTCACCATCGAATCCTCTATCACTATAGCTCTCCCACTCTTTTTCCTGCCCTCCTGTGCAGCAGAGCCAGCCACGGTGCCATGAACTTGGCTGCTGCTGCCCTCTCCTGATGAGTCATCCCCCTCAACAGTACCCAAAGCGGTGTATCTATTTTGCAGGGGGATGACCACAGGGGACCCTTGCACTATCTTTCTTGCGCTGCTCTTCCTGCTGGTCTTCCATTCCCTATCTGGCTGTGGACCCTTCTCCTGCGGTAAGACCAACTCACTACACGTGATACTCACGTCATTCTCAGCATCGTGGATGCTCCAGAGTGAATCCACCCTCAGCTCCAATTCCGCAACGCGGACCGTCAAGAGCTCGAGGCGGATACACTTCCCACACACGTAGCGCCCAGGGACACCGGAAGTGTCCCCGAGTTCCCACATGGTACAGGAGGAGCATATCACATGGCCGAGCTCTCCTTCCATGTCTTAACCTTAGATACCCTTAAATTGGTAATAACAATGTTACAGTTCACTTACTGATATAAAAAAGAAAAGAAAAGCTACTCACCAATCACCAGCCAATCACTTACCTCATTGGCTGTGACGTCACTTTTTGATTACTTTCTACTTCTATTTTGCTTTCTCTCCCGCTGTAGCTGCCTTTTATAGGCTGCTCCCGCGTCTCACCAACTGCCGCTGGCTCTCGATCTCCCGCTGGGCCTTTTATAGGCTGCTCCCGCGTCTCACCAACTGCCGCTGGCTCTCGATCTCCCGCTGGGCCTTTTATAGGCTGCTCCCGCGTCTCACCAACTGCCGCTGGCTCTCGATCTCCCGCTGGGCCTTTTATAGGCTGCTCCCGCGTCTCACCAACTGCCGCTGGCTCTCGATCTCCCGCTGGGCCTTTTATAGGCTGCTCCCGCGTCTCACCAACTGCCGCTGGCTCTCGATCTCCCGCTGGGCCTTTTATAGGTCACTCCCCTCTCACCAACTGCCGCTGGCTCTCGATCTCCCGCTGGGCCTTTTATAGGCTGCTCCCGCGTCTCACCAACTGCTGCTGACTCTCGATCTCCCGCTGGGCCTTTTATAGGCTGCTCCCCTCTCACCAACTGCCGCTGGCTCTCGATCTCCCGCTGGGCCTTTTATAGGTCGCTCCCCTCTCACCAACTGCCGCTGGCTCTCGATCTCCCGCTGGGCCTTTTATAGGTCACTCCCCTCTCACCAACTGCCGCTGGCTCTCGAAGTTAGGCGATCAGAAGGAAGTTATTGACGACGGATGACTTGACTTTTGAGCTTGCTTGTCAGACAGCGAGGTCGATGAGCATGGCCGAAAAATATTCCCGAGAATTAAATAATGATTACGGTCATCAGTCAACCGAGGTAAATCACCTGCAGGTTCAAAGTAAAAGACGATGGGGGCCCAAAGTCTCAGAAACTGGAAATTCTACCAGAGCATCGAAGTCGTGCTATAGGTGCCTGGGAGAACACATTGCTAAAAGTTTTCCATACGTGAAGGCAGAGTGTTTCTTCTGCAGAAAGACTAGGCATCTTGCGAAGGCATGCCGACTGAAGGGTAAACCAGCTTCCAAAGCTATGAGTCCAGCGTTCAAAGCTATGAGTAGAAATCCCAAGAGACTACATAACATGGAAGAACAACAACAGGACAAGGAGATGTTAGAGTTACATGTCATCAGGAGCACGAGGTTAACGGACAGCGATTCGGAAAGCATCAAAATCCACATAGATGCTGCGGGATTCAAGATACCAATGGAAATTGACACGGGTGCATCCATGAGTGTAGTACCGGAGTCACTGTACCTCGACAAATTGCGTGATTTCCAACTGGAGAAATCCAAGATTGAGCTGCGGGGTTTCTCGGGAGAGAAAATTCCTGTGGTAGGTTGTATCACCGTACCGGTGAAATATAAAGATCAATTTCAGAACTTGCCTCTAATAGTAGTGAAGGGAGACAAGCCGGCCCTATTAGGAAGAAATTGGTTGAGCTCACTGAAGCTGGATTGGAGGAAGATTTTCTGTGTGGAAGCGAGATTTTCATCAACGGATGAGGTTATCAAGCAGAATCCGAAGGTGTTCTGCGAAACGAGTAGTTTGATCCAAGGCTTCAAGGTGAGTGTCAGGGTACAGAAGGACGCTAGATCGGTTTACTACAAGCCACGTTCCGTACCATATGCACTCAAGGAGAAAGTTGAGCAAGAACTCAAAAGACTAGAGACTGAGAACATTATTTGTAATATAGATCGATGTAATTGGGCTACACCCATTGTTGTTGTACCTAAGTCCGATGGTAAGGTAAGATTGTATGGTGATTATAAAGTAACCGTAAACCAGGTTCTAGAGGGTAATGTCTCCAATACATTGCCAAATATAGATTTGTTCACAACACTGACAGGTAGTCAGATCTTCTCAAAACTGGATCTTACGAATGCCTACTTACAGCTTGAACTAGATGAGGAGTCCAAGTCATGTTTGACTATAAATATTTATCTAGGCCTATATCAATTTAATAGGCTACCATTTGGAGTGTCTTCTGCCCCTGCCATATTCCAAGGGGTGATGAACCAGATTTTGCAAGTTATTGAAGGAGTAGTATGTTATTTGGATGACATACAAATTTCAGCACCAAATAGGCAAATTCATATTAACATGTTGAATGAAGTCCTCAAACGGCTAGAGAAGCACAGAGTACGAGTGTCTGCTCGTAAGTGTGAGTTATTTAAAAACTCAGTGGAGTACTTAGGGTACAGAGTAGACAAAGATGGTTTACATCCGACCAAGGAAAACTTGGATGCGATCAGAAATGCACCCACTCCCAGGAATGTCACTGAACTTCGTTCATTCTTGGGTCTTTTGAACTATTATGGGAAGTTCCTACCAAATTTGGCTACAGTATTACATCCACTGAATCAACTTTTGAAAAAACAGGTCCATTGGAAGTGATCAAAAGAATGCGTTACAGCATTCAAGGAGTGTAAAAGCAAATTGGTAGAAAGCACCATGTTAGTTCCCTATGACATATCTAAGGAGATTAAGCGAGCATGTGATGCCTCTCCGTATGGAGTTGGGGCAATAATCTCTCATGTATTAAGTAGTGGGGAGGAGAGACCAATTGCTTTTGCTTCACGCACTCTCAGTGCCAGTGAGAGTAATTATGCATAAATTGAAAGGGAAGCTTTGGCATTCATTTTTGGGGTCAAGAAGTTTCACAAATACTTGTATGGTCGTACGTTTACCATCGTTATGGACCTTAAGCCCTTAACAGCAATCCTCCATCCAAAGCCCCCAGTTCCAAAGATGGGCTTTGATTTTGTCAGTATATACATATGATATTGAATACAGATGATCAGCTGATCACAGTAATGTTGATGCAATGTCTAGATTGCCTTCCCCATCACTAGTTACACCCGATAGGGAAGAAGTGTTTTATTTTTCATACGTTGACGAACTGCCAGTCACAGCTGAAGAGATTGGTAGAGCAACCAAACGTGACCCAGTGATGTCAAAGGTGTATATTGCAAATGGATGGCCAAAGCAGGTAACAGACAAAGGTACACATCCATTCTTCATTCGTAGGAATGAATTATCAGTAGATAAAGATTGTATCATGTGGGGTGCAAGAGTGGTTATACCAAATAAATTCAGGTCCAAATTATTAGGAGACCTCCATGACCAACACCTGGGAATGTGCTTGACCAAGAGTTTTGCATGCAGTTATTTATGGTGGCCAGGTCGTGATAAAAGATATAGAGTGCATCATGAGCCAGTGTACAACATGTCAATTGGTAAGCAAGTAACCACCACCAGTACCATTACAGCCATGGAAATGGCCTCCCAGGGTGTGGCAAAGGCTACATATTGATTTTGCTGAGTTAGAAGGACAACAATTGTTCATTGTGATTGATAGCCATTCGAAGTGGGCTGAGGTGTTTCCAATGTGGAAAATAACAACAAGTAAAACATTGGACGTTTTATGAAAATTATTTTCTGCATTTGGCCTCCCTGAAGAAATTGTTTTGGATAATGGACCACAATTTTGTTCAAAAGAATTTGCACAATTCACGAGCAAAAATGGTGTGAAACATACCAAAGTTCTACCATACCATCCTGCTTCGAATGGTGCAGCAGAGCGCACTGTACAAATTGTAAAACGTGCCCTCATAAAACAAATGTTAGATCCATTTGTTCTAACATTGTCGTTACTAGGAAGAGTGGTGAAGATATGTGGTCCTCGCACATATTTGGTAAGGATGTTTGATAATGTACAGGTTAGGTTTGTTCATATTGATCATATTTTACCTACAGACATGGAAGGAGTTGAAGGTGGGAATGATTCAATTATTTCTGACTCATCAGATAGTTTTGATACACCAGTAGCAAATCCTAAATCCAATGTACTGGAAACAAATCCAGGAGAGAATCAGAATGAAAGTCTGAGTCTGAGTCAGGAAAACAAAGAGCCTGAAGTTAGAGTGAGTTCAAATGAAAATCAAGGAAATTCCGTGGAGGGAAACATTCCTCAGGATGAGCCTCGAATGAGTTTATATTCAACACCAGGTTTGGAAGGTTCTGTTCAAGAGCGAAGGTATCCTCTTCAAAACAGAAAACAAGTGGTAAAGTTAAATTTGTGAATATGGAAAAAATAAGTTTATATCCTGTGTTATGTATAAACATGAAAGTTATGTATGATGTTTGTTATGATGGCTTCTTCATTAAGGAGGGAGAAGCATAATGTCTGTCAGCTTGTAATGTTTGTAGCTCCACACTGTGGATGTGGATGTATTGTGTACTGCAAGTGCAGGGTTAATAATAAACAGAACCAGACAGATTTCCGGAGACTTCTGAGAGAGCTGCCTGCCATGTTAGGAAGCTGTGTGTGCTGTGCTCTGTGAATATATCACATATTCCATATGGCTTCTTAACCAACTTATCTACCTGGCCTGCTACCTTCAAGGATCTGTGGACCTGCACTCCAAGGTCCATTTGTTCCTCTACATTTTCCAATGTTGTATCATTTAATGTGTATTCTCTTGCCTTGTTAGACCGCGCCAAATGCATTACCTCACATTTATCTGGATTGAATTCCATTTGCCACTGTTCCGCCCACCTGACCAGTACATTGATATCTTCCTGCAGTCCGCAGCTTTCTCCTTCATTATCAACCACACAGCCTATTTTAGTGTACTCTGTAATCATACCCCCAATATTCAAGTCCAAGTCATTGATATATACCACAAAAAGCAAGGGACCCAGCACTGAGCCCAGCAGAACCTCCTTGCCTGGATGAGTACAGCTCCAACAACACTTAAGAAACTCGTCACATCCAGGACAAAGCAGCCCACTTGATTGGCCTCCCCATCCACAACTTCTCTCCCTCCATCACCAATGTACGGTGGCTGCAGTGTGTACCATCTACAAGATGCACTACAGCAACTTGCCAAGGCTTCTTCGGCAGCACCTCCCAAACCCGCAACATCTACCACCCAGAAAGACCAGGGCAGCGGGTGCATGGGAACACCACCACCTCCACGGTCCCCTTAAAGTCACACATTCTTGACTTGGAAGTTATCGCCATTCCTTCATCATCACTGGTTCAAAATCCTGGAACTCCCTCCCTAACAGCACTGTGGGAGTACCTGCACCACACGGACTGCAGCGGTTCAAGAAGACAGCTCATCATCACCTTCTCAAGGGGCAATTAGGGATGGGCAATAAATGCTGGCATTGCCAGTGACACCTGCTTGTAAAGCACGGGCCATTGTCACCGACCAAGACGTCAGGTAGACCATGGGTGGCGAACATTGCCCGTAGACTTTCTACCGTGGCAGAGGATGTGCTTGAATTGAGAATGTCACACTCGATCCATTTGAAGTAGGCGTCTTCTACAACCAAAAACATTTTTCCCATGAAAGGACCTGCATAGTCCACATGGATGCGTGACCATGGTTTGGCGGGCCAGGACCAGGGGCTAAGAGGGGCTTCCCTGGATGCATTGCCTAGCTGAGCACACGTGTTGCACCTGCGAACACAAAGTTCCAGGTCTGCATCTATCCCTGGCCACCAAACGTGTGACCTGGCAATTGCCTTCATCATGACAATGCCCGGGTGCTCATTGTGGAGTTCTCTGATGAACATCTCTGCTCATCTGGGGCATGACTACGTGGTTTCCCCATAGTAGGCAATCGGCCTGAATCGAGAGTTCGTCCTTGTGCCTGTGAAATGGTTTGAATTCCTCAGGGCATGCTCTGTATGTGGCTGCCCAGTCCCCATTCAGGACACATTTCTTAACTAAAAACAGTAGTGGCTCTCTATTTGTCCAGACTTTGATCTGACGGGCTGTCACGGGTGAGCCTTCGCTTTCAAAAGCTTCCACAGCCATGACCATCTCAGCAGCATGCTCGGTTGCCCCCTCGGTGGTGGCTAGTGGGAGCCTACTGAGTGCATCGGTGCAGTTTTCAGTGCCCGGTCTGTGCCGAATTGTATAGTCATTGGCGGCTAATGTGAGCACCCACCTCTGTATGCGGGCTGATGCATTTGCATTTATGGCCTTGTTGTCAGCCAAAAGGGATGTTAGGGGTTTGTGATCTGTCTCCAGCTCAAATTTCCTGCCGAACAGGTACTGGTGCATTTTTTTTTACAGCATATACACACGCAAGCGCTTCCTTTTCTACCATCCCGTAGCCCCGTTCTGCCTAGGACAGACTTCTGGAGGCATAAGCTACTGGCTGTAACTGACCCTTGGCATTAACATGCTGCAACACACACCCGATCCCATAGGACGACGCAACGCACATTAAAACAAGTTCCTTACATGGGTCATATAGCGTTAACAGATTGTTGGAGCATAACAAATTTCGTGCTCTATCAAAAGCCCGTTCCTGGCTGTCCCCCCAGACCCATTCACGACCTTTGCGTAGGAGCACATGTAGCGGCTCTAGCAGCGTGCTCAATTTGGGAAGAAAGTTACCAAAATAGTTCAGGAGCCCGAGGAACGAACGCAGCTCCATTGTGTTATGGGGTCTGGGTGCTCTCTGGATCACTTCTGTTTTGGATGCAGTAGGGCTGATTCCGTCTGCTGCTACCCTCATCCCCAGGAATTCTACCTCTGGAGCTAGGAAGATGCACTTCACCTTTTTCAGTCGCAGACCTACCCGGTCCAGTCTGCCTAGCACCTCCTCAAGGTTGCGGAGGTGTTCTTCAGTATCACAACCCATGATGAGGGTGTCGTCCTGAAAAACCACTGTCCTTGGAATCGATTTGAGGAGGCTTTCCATATTGCGTTGAAAGATCGCGGCGGCCGAGCGAATCCCGAATGGACATCTGTTGGAGTCAAACAGCCCCTTGTGTGTCGTGATGGTGGTCAGCTTCTTCGACTCACTCGCCAGCTCCTGGGTCATGTAAGCTGAGGTTAGGTCCAATTTTTTAAAAGGTTTGTCCCCGGATAGCGTCGCAAAGAGGTCCTCCGCTCTCGGTAGCGGGTACTGGTCTTGGAGTGACACCCGATTGATGGTGGCCTTGTAATCACCACATATCCTGACCGACCCATCCGTCTTGAGCACCGGCACAATCGGGCTCGCCCAGTCACTGAATTCGACTGGCGAGATGATGCTTCCCTCAGCAGGCGGTCCAATTCGCCTTCTATCTTTTCCCGCATCACGTACAGCACCACTCTGGCCTTGTGGTGTACTGGCCTGACATCCGGGTTTATGTGAATCACTACCTTGGTCCCCATGAAAGTGCCAATGCTGGGCTGAAATATTGAGTCAAATTTGTCCAGGAACTGTGAGCATGATATTCGCTCCACAGAAGAAATTGCATTGACATCGTCCCATTTCCAGTTCATGACAGCCAGCCAACTCCTCCCCAGTAGTGTGGGACCGTCCCCCGGAACAATCCAGAGTGGCAACCTGTTCTCCGAATCTTTGTGGGTCACGACTACCATGGCGCTGCCTAGCACCGGAATGATCTCCTTTGTATATGTCCGTAGCTGTGCGTCAATCGGTAATAATTTCGGCCTCCTGGCCTTGGACACCCACAACTTGCCGAACTGTTTGATACTCATCAGGGACTGACTGGCCCCTGTGTCTTGCTCCATTGTTACTGGGATGCCATTGAGGAGCACTTTCATCATTATCGATGGCATCCTGGTGTATGAACTGTATATGTGCTCCACATGAACTCGCTGAACTTCAGCTTCCAGCGATTTCCCCCATTTGGCCCCGTAGGGCTTACATCCTCCCCGTCCTCCTCGTACATCAACCTGGCGGCAGGCTTCCTTCACAGATGCGCCAAGTGACTGCTGACGTTACAATTTCTGCAGGTGTATTGCTGATACCTGCAAGCTCTGGCTGTGTGTTTGCCTCCACACCTCCAACATGAGCCGTTGTTGGAAACAAAGGGCCCATTACCAGTCAATCGTCTCTGACTGTCTGTGTAACTGTTTTTAAGCACACCATTAATAGGTGTTGATGGCCCCATTACTGGCCGCATTGTCCCTTGCGATGGCATGAATCGCCGTTCAGCTAGCCATTGTCTCTGTTGAATTCCCCCTTTGGATTTAACTGCATACTCGGGCATGTCCGATTGCCCCGTTTGCCTGGAGAACTGTGTGCCGTGTTAACAATGTTGACTCCCTGTCCATTTGTTGCATTTAAACCCAGATTTTTGTCAAACATCATTCTGGTCTCTTCCTCTCCTGAGATAAATGTCTGGGCCATCAAAGCCGACGTTTCCAGGGTCAAGTCTTTGGTCTCAATCATTTTCCTGAAAACCCCAGCGTGCTCGATGCCCTCAATAAAAAAGTCTTGCAGCATCTCCGCTCTCTGCATCTGGGAACTTACATAGGCTCGCCAGTCGCCGGAGGTCTGCCTCGAAGTCTGGAACGCTTTGCCCTTCTCGCCGCCGGTGTGTGTAAAACCGGTGTCTCGCCATGTGCATGCTGCTCGCCGGTTTAAAGTGTTCCCCGATCAACTTACTGAGCTCTTCGAAAGTCTTGTCCGCCGGCTTCTCTGGCGCTAGAAGGTCCTTCATCAGGGAGTACGTCCTGGATCCACAAACCGTCAGGAGATGAGCTCTGCGTTTGTCGGCCATATCCTGTCCCAGCCATTCCTTCGTGACAAAACTTTGCTGTAGTCTCTCAATAAAGTCGTCCCAATCATCACCAACACAGTACCTCTCGTCTGTGCTGCTAGTGGCCATGCTCGCGTGGTTTAAATCCCAGTTTCTCGTCGCCAATGATATGTCCTTACTATACAGTACAAATGCACATGAGGCCCATGCTTGAGAGAAGGTCACTTTGTGACCAGTAACCTTTATTAGCCAGCACTGGAGTGATGAAGGTGGGTGGAGCTTCCCCTTTTATTGCTGAAAGTCCAGGTTAGGAGTGTCTCCCACAAGTTCTCTCAAGTATGGGACTCATGTGCATTTGTACTGTATAGTAAGGACAAATCATTGGCGACGAGAAACTGGGATTTAAACCATGCGAGCATGGCCACTAGCAGCACAGACGAGAGGTATTGTGTTGGTGATGATTGGGACGACTTTATTGAGAGACTACAGCAAAGTTTCGTCACTAAGGAATGGCTGGGACAGGATATGGCCGACAAACGCAGGGCTCATCTCCTGACGGTTTGTGGATCCAGGACGTTCTCCCTGATGAAGGACCTTCTTGTGGTCAATGTTCTCACAGTGTACAACTTAGGTCAGTTTATACATGGGTTACAATGACAGTTACATACATGACACCCACATCCCATGAACGAATAAAAAAATAGGCTTACTGTCCCACCTTTGTATTGTCAGCAAACATGGATACACTTCTAGACACACCAATCCACATCCCCTTTAAGAAGAGCTGGCTGCCTTTAAATGGCATTGTGCATTTCTGATTTTGATCCCCCTCCTGGTGCCTGCAACTGATCAACAGCACGGGTAGCGCTGGCTGCACACAGCAATGGTGGAAATCAGCAGGCAGCATGGATTTTATGGGCCTGGGTTCATCGCGTACAGCCATCCCCACGCCCGTTCTCCCCGCGAATCAATTTAACCCCCTGGAGCTCGATGGACATTCTGCCAACAATATTGGAAGCAGATGCAATATCTCTCATTCTCACTTGACGCTCAACTAAAGACACTTCCTGTTAGCCTGTTAAATTCAGTGATATTGATCAACAGTTTACGCAGGTTGCAGAGGAAGTGAAGAAACACTTTGAGCAACTTCTGTATTTCGGTGTCAGGAGACAAGAAGCAGCGAAGGAGAAGGACGAAACACCGGAGAGCTGGCGATGAATTCTCTCTACGTTTGGCTTCCCGCAGTCCTGCTGTCGGTCTCGGTGCAGGGTCACAGTAGGTGCTTTCCAATAACAACTGTTCACATTCATTTTGTTGCATAAACTGCTCCTTTTTACTATTTCATCGCTGGGTTGCAGTGGGTGAAAGTCCAGGGGAGCGACGGTCAGTCAGAGAAACAGGGAGGGGCAGAGCGAGTGTCAGGTTTCTAGTGAGACACAAGGAACATAGGAAGAGGTGTAGGCCATTCAGCCCCTCGAGTCTGTCCTGCCATTTAATGAGATCCTGGCTGATGTGTACCTTAACTCCATTCACCTGCCTTGGCTCCATATCCCTTACTACACTTGGCTCGCAAAAATCTATCGATCTCAGAGCTAAAATTATTTCTTGCGCTGGGTATTTTTACAGAGAGAGTTCCACACAGTTCTACCACCCTTTGTGTCAAGAAGTTTTTCCTGACCTCTGGTGGAAGGTCTGGCTCTGAATGTAACGTTATGTTCCCTTATCCTCGACTTCCCCACCAGCAAAAAAGCTTCTCTTGATCTACCCTAACAATTCCTCTCAATATCTTAAAAACCTCAATCAAATCACCCTTTAACCTTCTATATTCCATGGACTACAAGTCTACATTATGTAATCTCTCCTCAAAATGTAACCCTTGGAGCCCTGGTAACATTCTGGTGAAACTGAGCTACACTCCTTCGAAGGCCAATATATCCTTCCTTACATATGGTGCCCAGAGCTGTACTCAATATGTGGTCCAACCAGAGTTTTTTTTATAGCTGTAGCAAAATATCTTTCTTTCCTATTCTAGCCCATTCGACATAAGGGCTAATATTCCATCAGCCTTTTTGATTAATGTTTCTACCTGTCCTGTGGCGTGACCATTGTATAGCTGGGTAACCAAGGGTGGTGGAGATATTGGAAGTGGCAGAGGGAGCTGAGAGCTGGTGTAGGCAGCTGTCGGTGTCTGGGAGAAATGATCATTCTCTCTCTCTTTATCTCTGAAGGTGCCAGCTGGTCTTTTTTGTCTGCTTGTGTGTATCACCCCCTGACCTTCTCTGGCAGCCCATCCCATCATACATTCAATTTAAATCTCTTGTCCTTGTCTATAGATCCCTCCATAGCCCTGTAACTCCCTACCTCTGCATTGGGACCAGAGAAGGCCATTCAGCCCCTCCAACCTGTTCCGCAATTCAATTAGATCATGGCTGATCTGTGTCTGCTCTCCATCTACCCGCCTTGGTTCCACAACTCTTAATAGCCTTGCCTAACAGAAACCTATCAATCTCAGTTTTGACATTTTCAACTGACCCCCAGTGTCATGTATTCAACCAGCATTGTAACCCATGTATAAACTGACCTAAGTTGTACACCGTGAGAACACTGACCACTAGATGGGAGACA
This sequence comes from Pristiophorus japonicus, assembly GCF_044704955.1. Lineage (NCBI taxonomy): Eukaryota > Metazoa > Chordata > Chondrichthyes > Pristiophoridae > Pristiophorus > Pristiophorus japonicus. The sequence goes on along the minus strand of NW_027254627.1, from coordinate 24,412 downwards.
CTCCTAACCTGGACCTTCAGGTATAAAAGGGGAAGCTCCACCCACCTTCATCACTTGAGTGCTAAGGAATAAAGGACAGGTCACAGACTGACCTTCTCTCAAGCATGGGCCTCGTGTGCATTTATACTGTGTAGTAAGGACCTATCAATGGCGACAAGAAACTGGGATTTAAACGCGAGCATGGCCACTAGCCGAACAGACGAGAGGTACTGTGTTAAGGAATGGTTGGGACAGAGATTCAACATTGTTAAAGCAGCACACAGTTCTCCAGGCAGACTAGGGCAGTCAGGCATGCCCCAACATGTAGTCAAACCCAGAGGGGGAGTTCGACAGAGACAATGGCAAGCTGAACAGCGATTCACGCCATTGCAAGGGACAATGCGGCCAGTAATGGGGCCATCAACACCTGTTAATGGTGCACTCAAGGACAATAACAGGGGCAGTCAGGGACGATCGACTGGCAAGGGACCTTTTGTTTCAAACCGCAACTCATGCTGGAGGCAGGGAGGCATACACTCAGCCGGAGTTTGCAGAGATGAGCAAAATACCTGCAGAAATTGCAGAAATGGACACTGGGGGAAATCGCTGGGAGCTGAAGTTCAGCGAGTTCATGTGGAGCACGTATACAGTTCATACACCAGGACGTCACCGATAATGATGAAAGTGCTCCTCAATGGCATCCCAGTATCAATGGAGTTAGACACGGGTGCCAGCCAGTCCCTGATGGGTATCAAACAGTTCAAAAAGTTGTGGGCATCCAAGGCCAGGAGGCCAAAATTATCGCCGATTGACGCACAGCTACGGACTTACACAAAGCAGATCATTCCGGTGCTAGGCAGCGCCACGGTAGTCGTGACCCACAAAGATTCGGAGAACTGGTTGCCACTCTGGATTGTCCCAGGGGATGGTCCCGCACTACTGGGGAGGAGTTGGCTTGCTGTCATGAACTGGAAATGGGGCGATGTCAATGCAATTTCCTCTGTGGAGCGAGTATCATGCTCACAGGTCCTGGACAAATTTGACTCATTATTTCAACCCGTCATTGGCACTTTCATGGGGGCCAAGGTAGTAATTCACATAAACCCGGACGCCAGACCAGTACACCACAAGGCCAGAGCGATGCCGTACATGATGCGGGAAAAGATAGAAGACGAATTAGACCGCCTGTTGAGGGAAGGCATCATCTCGCCAGTCGAATTCAGTGACTGGGCGAGCCCGATTGTGCCGGTGCTCAAGGCGGATGGGTCGGTCAGGATATGTGGTGATTACAAGGCCACCATCAATCGGGTGTCACTCCAAGACCAGTGCCCGCTACCGAGAGCGGAGGACCTCTTTGCAACGCTATCCGGTGGCAAGCTTTTTTCAAAATTGGACCTAACCTCAGCTTACATGACCCAGGAGCTGGCGAGTGAGTCGAAGAAGCTGACCACCATCACGACACACAAGGGGTTGTTTAAGTACAACAGATGTCCGTTCGGGATTCGCTCGGCCGCCGCAATCTTTCAACGAAATATGGAAAGCCTCCTCAAGTCGATTCCAGGGACGGTGGTTTTTCAGGACGACATCCTCATTACGGGTTACGATACTGAAGAACACCTCCACAACCTGGAGGAGGTGCTACGCAGACTGGACCGGGTAGGTCTGCGACTGAAAAAGGCGAAGTGCGTCTTCCTAGCTCCAGAGTAGAATTCCTGGGGATGAGGGTAGCAGCAGACGGGATCAGCCCTACTGCATCCAAGACGGAAGCGATCCAGAGAGCACCCAGACCCCGTAACACGACGGAGCTGCGTTCATTCCTGGGGCTCCTGAACTATTTTGGTAACTTTCTTCCCAAATTGAGCACGCTGCTAGAGCCGCTACACGTGCTCCTACGCAAAGGTCACGAATGGGTCTGGGGGGACAACCAGGAAAGGGCTTTTAATAGAGCATGCAATTTGTTATGTTCCAACAATCTGTTAACGCTATATGACCCATGTAAGAAACTTGTGTTAACGTGCGATGCATCGTCCTATGGTGTCGGGTGTGTGTTACAGCATGTCAATGTCAAGGGTCAGTTACAGCCGGTAGCTTATGCCTCCAGGAGTCTGTTCCAGGCAGAAAGGAGCTACGGGATGGTAGAAAAGGAGGCGCTCGCATGTGTATATGCGGTAAAGAAAATGCACCAGTACCTGTTTGGCAGGAAATTTGAGCTGGAGACAGATCACAAACCCCTAACGTCCCTTTTGGCCGACAACAAGGCCATAAATGCAAACGCATCGGCCCACATACAGAGGTGGGCACTCACGTTAGCTGCATATGACTACACAATTCGGCACAGACCGGGCACCGAAAACTGCGCCGATGCACTCAGCAGGCTCCAACTAGCCACCACTGAGGGGGCTACCGAGCATGGTGCTGAGATGGTCATTGGCTGTTGAAGCTTTCAGAAGCGAAGGCTCACCCCTGACAGCCTGTCAGATTAAAGTCTGGACAAATAGAGACCCGCTATTGTCTCTAGTCAAGAAATGTGTCCTGAATGGGGACTGGGCAGCCACGTACAGGGCATGCCCTGAAAAATTTAAACCATTTCACAGGCGCAAGGATGAACTCTCGATTCAGGCCGATTGCCTACTGTGGAGAAACCGCGCAGTCGTGCCCCAGATGGGCAGAGAGGATTTCATCAGAGAACTCCACAATGGGCACCCGGGCATTGTCACGATGAAGGCAATTGCCAGGTCACACGTTTGGTGGCCAGGGATAGACGCAGATCTGGAACTTTGTGTTCGCAGGTGCAACACGTGTGCCCAGCTGGGCCATGCGCCCAGGGAAGCCCCCCTTAGCCCCTGGCCATGGCCCGCCAAGCCTTGGTCACACATCCATGTGGACTACGCAGGTCCTTTCATGGGGAAAATGTTTTTGGTTGTAGTAGACGCCTACTCCAAATGGATCGAGTGTGACATTTTAAATTCAAGCACATCCTCTGCCACGGTAGAAAGTCTACGGGCAATGTCCGCCGCCCACGGTCTACCGGACATCTTGGTCAGCGACAATGGCCCGTGCTTCAGAAGCACTGAATTCCAGGACTTCATGGCAGGCAATGGAATTAACCATGTTAGAACGGCACCGTTCAAGCCGGCCTCAAACGGCCAGGCAGAACGAGCAGTGCAGATAATCAAACAGGGGATGCTCAGATTCCAAGGGGGTTCCCTACAAACCCGCTTATCACGCCTCCTGTTGGCCTATAGAACCCGACCACACTCGCTCACAGGGGTTCCACCCGCAGAGCTACTAATGAAAAGGACGCTCAAAACCCGATTATCCCTTATACACCCCACCATGAAAGAAATTGTTGAGAGCAGGCGCCAGTCACAATATCACTACCATGACAGGAATGCGAGGGCGCGATGTATTGATGTAAATGATCCTGTTTTTGAACTCAACTACGCTGCAGGGCCCAAATGGCTCGCAGGCACTGGGATTGCCAAAGAGGGAAATAGGATTCTGGTAGTTAAACTTACCAATGGACAAATCTGCCGCAAACATGTGGATCAAACAAAAAGGAGGTTCAGCAACCCCATAGAAGAAGCAGAGGAAGAACACGATATAGAGTTCACTCCACCACAGGTGACCGAACACCAGAACCAAAGGGAGGAGAGCCCAGTCACTGTGGGCAGTCCGGACAGGCCTGAGGCACCGCAAACAGCAGACACTCAGGCCAGCGCCCAACAACTGGAGCCCCAACTCAGGCGCTCTACAAGGGAGCGTAAACTACCAGAGAGACTCAACCTGTGATCCCAATAAGACTTTGGGGGGGGAGGTGATGTCATGTATTCAACCAGCATTGTAACCCATGTATAAACTGACCTAAGTTGTACACCATGAGAACACTGACCACTAGGTGGGAGACACGCCTAACCTGGACCTTCAGGTATAAAAGGGGAAGCTCCACCCACCTTCATCACTTGAGTGCTAAGGAATAAAGGACAGGTCACAGACTGACCTTCTCTCAAGCATGGGCCTCGTGTGCATTTATACTGTGTAGTAAGGACCTATCACCCAGCATCACCAGCTTTTTGGCAGCGAGTTCCAGATTTACACAACCCTTTGAGTGAAGAAGTGCTTCCTGACATCACCCCTGAACGGTCTAGCTCTAATTTTATTGTCATGCCCCTTGTTCTCCACTACCCCACCAGAGGAAATAATCAAATCCTTTAATAGATACATAGAAAATAGGTGCAGGAGTAGGCCATTTGGCCCTTTGAGCCTGCACCACCATTCAATAAGATCATAGCTGATCCTTCATCTCAGTACCCCTTTCCCGCTTTCTCTCCATACCCCTTGATCCCTTTAGCCTTAAGGGCCATATCTAACTCCCTCTTGAAGACATCCAATGAACTGGCATCAACAACTCTCTGCGGCAGGGAATTCCACAGGTTAACAACTCTCTGAGTGAAAAAGTTTCTTCTCATCTCAGTCCTAAATGTCCTGCCCCTTATCCTAAGACTATGTCCCCTGGTTCTGGACTTCCCCAACATCGGGAACAATCATCCTGCATCTCACCTGTCCAGTCCCGTCAGAATCTTATGAGTTTTTATGAGATTCATCCTTCTAAGCTCCAGTGTATAAAGGCCCAGTTGATCCAGTCCCTTCTCCTATGTTAGTCCAGCCATCCCTGGAATCAGTCTGGTGAACCTTCGCTGCACTCCCTCAATAGCAAGAACGTCCTTCCTCAGATTAGGAGACCAAAACTGAACACAATATTCCAGGTGAGGCCTCACCAAGGCCCTGTACAATTGCTCCTATACCTCAAATCCCCTAGCTATGAAGGCCAACATGCCATTTGCCTTCTTCACCGCCTGATATACCTGCATGCCAACTTTCAATGACTGATGAACCATGACACCCAGGTCTCGTTGCACCTCCCCTTTTCCTAATCTGCCGCCATTCAGATAATATTTTGCCTTCGTGTTTTTGCCACCAAAGTGGATAGCCTCACATTTATCCACATTATACTGCATCTGCCATGCATTTCCCCACTCACCTAACCTGTCCAAGTCACCCTGCAGCCTCTTAGCATCCTCCTCACAGCTCACACCGCCACCCAGTTTAGTGTCATCTGCAAACTTGGAGATATTACACTGAATTCCTTCATTCAAATCATTGATGTATATTGTAAAGAGCTGGGGTCCCAGCACTGAGCCCTGCGGCACTCTAAAGTCACTGCCTCCCATTCCGAAAAGGACCCATTTATCCCGACTCTCTGCTTCCTGTCTGCCAACCAATTCTCTATCCACGCCAGTACATTACCCCCAATACCATGTGCTTTGATTTTGCACATCAATCTCTTATGTGCGACCTTGTCAACGGCCTTTTGAAAGTCCAAATACACCACATCCACTGGTTCTCCCTTGTCCACTCTATTAGTTACATCCTCAAAAAATTTCAGAAGATTCGTCAAGCATGATTTCCCTTTCATAAATCCATGCTGACTTGGACCGATCCTGTCACTGCTTTCCAAATGCGCTGCTATTTCATCCTTAATAATTGATTCCAACATTTTCCCCACTACTGATGTCAGGCTAACCAGTCTATAATTACCCGTTTTCTCTCCCTCTTTTTTTAAAAAGTGGTGTTACATTAGCTACCCTCCAGTCCATAGGAACTGATCCAGAGTCGATAGACTGTTGGAAAATGATCATCAATGCATACACTATTTCTAGGGGTACTTCCTTAAGTACTCTGGGATGCAGACAATCAGGCCCCAGGGATTTATCGGCCTTCAATCCCATCAATTTCCCCAACACAATTTCCCGCCTAATTAGGATATCCTTCAATTCCTCCTTCTCACTAGACCCTCGGTCACCTAGTACATCCGGAAGGTTATTTGTATCTTCCTTCGTGAAGACAGAACCAAAGTATTTGTTCAATTGGTCTGCCATTTCTTTGTTCCCCATTATAAATTTACCTGAGTCTGACTGCAAGGGACCTATGTTTGTCTTCACTGCTCTTTTTATCTTCACATATCTATCGAAGCTTTTGCTGTCAGTTTTTATGTTCCCGGCAAGCTTCTTCTCGTACTCTATTTTCCGCCTCCTAATTAAACCCTTTGTCCTCTTCTGCTGAATTCTAAATTTCTCCCAGTCCTTTGGTTTGCTGCTTTTTCTGGCCAATTTATATGCCTCTTCCTTGGATCTAACACTATCCTTGATTTCCCTTGTTAGCCACGGTTGAGCCACCTTCCCCGTTTTATTTTTACTCGAGACAGGTATGTACAATTGTTGAAGTTCAACCATGTGATCTATAAATGTTTGCCATTGCCTATCCACCGTCAACCCTTTAAGTATCACTCGCCAGTCTATTCTAGCCAATTCACACCTCATGCCATCGAAGTTAGCTTTCCTTAAGTTCAGGACCCTAGTTTCTGATTTAACTGTGTCACTCTCCATCTTAATAAAGAATTCTACCATAAAATGATCACTCTTCCCCAAGGGGCCTTGCACAACAAGATTGCTAATTAGTCCCTTCTCATTACTCATCACCCAGTCTAGAATGGCCAGCTCTCTAGTTGGTTCCTTGACATATTGGTCAAGAAAACCATCCCTAATATATTGCAGGAAATCCTCCTCCACCGCATTGCTACCAGTTTGGTTAGCCCAATCTGTATGTAAATTAAATTCGCCCATGATAATTGCTGTACCTTTATTGCACAAATTCCTTATTTCTTGTTTGATGCTGTCCCCAAACTCGCTATTGCTGTTTGGTGGCCTGTACACAACTCCCATCAGCGTTCTCTGCCCTTTGGTCTTCCGTAGTTCCACCCATACCGATTCCACATCATCCAAGCCAATGTCCTTCCTTATTATTGCATTAATTTCCTCTTTAACCAGCAACGCCACCCCGCCTCCTTTTCCTTTCTGTCTATCCTTCCTAAATGTTGAGTACCCCTGGATGTTGAGTCCGCAGCCTGGAGCCATGTCTCTGTGATGCCAACTACATCATATCCATTAACTGCTACCTGCACAGTTAATTCGTCCACCTTATTCTGAATACTCCTTGCATTGAGGCGTGGAGCCTTCAGGCTTGTCTTTTTAACACACTTTGCCCCTTTAGAATTTTGCTGTAATGTGGCCCTTTTTGTTTTTCCCATGGGTTTCTCTGCCCTCCATTTTTACTATTCTCCTTTCTATCTTTTGCCTCTGTCTCCTTTTTATTTCCCTCTGCCTCCCTGCATAGGTTCCCATCCCCCTGCCATATTAGTTTAACTCCTCCTCAACAGTACTAGCAAACACTCCCCCTAGAACATTGGTTCCGGTCCTGCCCAGGTGCAGACCGTCCGGTTTGTCCTGGTCCCACCTCCCCCAGAACTGGTTCCAATGTCCCAGGAATTTGAATCCCTCCCTTCTGCACCACTCCTCAAGCCACGTATTCATCTGAGCTATCCTGCGATTCCTACTCTGACTAGCACGTGGCACTGGTAGCAATCCTGAGATTACTACTTTTGAGGTCCTACTTTTTAATTTAGCTCCTAGCTCCCTAAATTCGTCTCGTAGGATCTCATCCCATTTTTTTTTACCTATATCGTTGGTACCTATATGCACCACGGCAACTGGCTGTTCACCCTCCCTTTTCAGAATGTCCTGCACCAGCTCCGAGACATCCTTGACCCTTGCACCAGGGAGGCAACTCTGCTGGTTTTCTACAAGTAGTTGTATGAGGAGTATTATGATAAGTTATCAGAAAATTAGCTAATTTGTAGTCCAACAACAATTGCCATTTCTTTGGATTTGGATACAACATTTGCTTGATGAGGGCATGTTTTACAATTTGTACTGTGTGCTCTGCTGCACCATTTGAAAAGGGTGGTATGGTGGAACTTTGGTATGTAAGCGTATGGAGGGAGTCATGGGAGTGCCTGGGTGCAGCCATGCACCTTTGTGCCGTGCTTGTCAGTGTGTGCAGCATTGCAATGCTGCAAAACACTTACAGTACAACTGTCAAAATGATTGTGAACATGGTCCCTTTAAGGAAACTGTCTGATGACATGTCATCAAATAATGTCATCAAACCCGCTTCTTTTTAATTGGCCAGGAACCTCGCAGGCCCCAACATGCCCCATCAACGTAAAATTATTTTTTAGAGAGTGGGATGGAGCTGGAAGTGGGGTCCCAACCCGTCACCTATTTCGCCACACTGAGCCCGCCTCGGTAGGTGAAATCGCGCCTTGGATTCAAGATTGGGTAAGGCCGATTTTAACGGGATGAGACAGAGACTGTCCTCAGTAAACTGGGAAAACCTGTTAATGGATAAAATGACAGAAGGCCAGTGGGGGAATGGCCCAAAAAGAATTTAAGATGATACAGAACCAGTTTATACCCCTGAGGGGCAAGAGCTGTACTTGCCCAAAAAACAGCCATTGACGACTAAAGAGGACAGCATAAAACTAAAAGAAAAAGTGTACAACAATGCAAAGTAGCAAAGTAGCAAAGTAGATGCTCACGAAAGGGAAAGATACAAAGAACAGCAAAGGGTCACAAAAGAGATCGTAAGAGCTACAACAAAGGAATACGCAAAGAAACTTGTAAGGGAAATCTAAATCAACACAAAGAATTTTTACAGTTACATTAGGAAAAAGAGGGCAGTCAGGAGCAATGTTGGCCCCATGAAAACTGAAAGTGGTGATACTGTCAATGATGAGGAAATGGTGGACATGTTGAATAATTACTTTGTGTCAGTATTTACAGCAGAAGAGGATGATAGCATGCCAGAAATCCCAAGGGAACTAATATTGAATCAGGGATAGGGACGCAATAAAATTAACGTAAGTAAAATAACAGTAATGAAGAAAATAATAGCACTGAGGACTGACAAATCCCCAGGATCAGATGGTTTCCATCCCAGGGTTTAAAAGAAGTCGGTGAGCACATTGCAGATGCCCTAATTATAATCCTCCAAAGTTCTCTCAATTCAGGAACTGTTCCTTTAGATTGGAAAATTGCATAAGTCAGTCTGCTAATTAAGAATGGTAAGAGAGGAAAACCGGGGAATTATAGACCAGTTAGCCGAACATCTGTTGTCAAGAAGTTGCTAGAGTCTATAATTAAGGATAGGCTGACTGAAGACTTTGAAAATTTTCAGTTGATCAGAGAGAGCCAGCATGGATTTGTGAAAGGTAGGTCATGCCTGACAAACCTGATTGCAGTTTTTGAGGAGAAGATTAAAGCAGTAGACAGGGGAATGTCTATGGAGGTTATTTATATGGACATCCAGAAGGCATTTGATAAAATCCCACATAAGAGACTGTTAACTAATGTAGAAGCCCACGGAATTGAGGGCAAATTACTGACCTGGTTAGGAAATTAGCTGAGCGGTAGGAGACAGGCAGTAGGAATAATGGGTAGGTACTCAAATTGGCAAGCTGTGTCTAGTGGTGTCCCACAGGGATCTGTGTTGGGGCCTCAACTATTCACAATATTTAACAACATGATGATGGGATAGAAAATCATATATATCCAAGTTTGCCAATGACACAAAGATAGGCGGCATTGCAGGCAGTGTAGCTGAAAGCACAAAATTACAAAGGGATATCGACAGATTAACTGAATGGGCAAAACTGTGGCAAATGGATTTTAATGTAGGCAAATATGAGGTCATCCACTTTGGACCTAAAAAGGATAGAACAGGGAACTTTCTAAATGGTGAAAGTCTATAAACAGTGGACGTCCAAAGAGACTTGGGGATTCAGGTACATCGAGACTAGAAATTAGAACCAGACCTTTCAGAAGTGAAATCAGGAAACACTTCTACACTCAAAGGGTTGTAAAAGTTTGGAACACTGTTCCGGAAACGACAATTCATGCAAGTTCATAAAAATGTCATGAACAGGTACAGAAAATAATTGTTAAAAGGCCACTGGAATGCTGGCCTTTATAGCTAGAGGACTATAATACAAGTGGGTAGATGTTATGCTGCAGCTATATAAAACCTTGGTTAGACCACACCTGGGATACTGTAAGCAGTTCTGGCACCATACCTTAGGAATTATATATTGGCTTTACAAGGAATGCAGCCTAGATTTATCAGAATAAAACCCGGACTTCAAGGGTTAAGTTACGAGGAGAGATTACACAAATTATGGTTGTATTCTCTTGACTTTAGAAGATTGAGTGGTTCATCAAAGTTTTCAAGATATTAAGGCGAACAGATAGGGTCGATAGAGAGATACCACATCCACTGGTTGGCGATTCTAGGATTAGCAGGTGAAGACTAGAAATTAGAACCAGACCTTTCAGGAGTGAAATCAGGAAACATTTCTACACTCAAAGGGTTGTAAAAGTTTGGAACACTGTTCCGCAAACGACAATTCACGCAAAATCAATTGTTAATTTTAAATCGGATTTTGTTAGCTTTTTATTAACCAAAGGTATTAAGAGATATGGACCACAGGCCAATATATGGAAATAAGTCGCAGATCAGCCATGATCTCATTGAATGAGTCCTTCAAGCCTGTTCTGCCAATGGCCTACTCCTGTTCCTATATTCTATGTATAAACCACCCAAACGTCACAGCCAAGGGGGTAAATGATTGGCTGGTGATTGGTGAGTATTTTTTCTTTTTTCTCTTCTATAACAGTGAGTAAACTTTAGCATTGTTGTTGCCAATTTAAGTGTATCTAAGGGTTAAGTCATGGCAGGAGAGCTCGGTCACATGTTATGCTCCTCCTGTACCATGTGGGAACTCAGGGACACCTGATGACTATGTGTGAGGGACGTGTATCCACCTCCAGCTCCTGACAGACCACGTTGTGGAATTGGAGCTGAGGGTGGATTCACTCTGGAGCATCCACGATGCTGAGAATGACGTTAATAGCACGTTTAGTGAGTTGGTCTTACCGCTGCTGAAGGATCCACAGCCAGGTAGGGAATGGAAGACCAGCAGGAAGAGCAGTGCAAGGAAGGTAGTGCAGGGGTCCCCTGCGGTCACCTCCCTGCAAAACAGATACACCGTTTTGAGTACTGTTGAGAGGTATGACTCATCAGGGGAGGGCAGCAGCAGCCAAGTTCATGGCACCATGGCTGGCTCTGCTGCACAGGAGGCCAGGAAAAAGAGTGGGAGAGCGATAGTGATAGGGGATTCGATTGTAAGGGGAATAGATAGGCGTTTCTGCAGCCGCAACCGAGACTCCAGGATGGTATGTTGCTTCCCTGGTGCAAGGGTCAAGGATGTCTCGGAGCGGGTGCAGGACATTCTGAAAAGGGAGGGTGAACAGCCAGTTGTCGTGGTGCACATTGGTACCAAAGATATAGGTAAAAAAAAGGGATGAGGTCCTACGAGACGAATTTAAGGAGCTAGGAGCTAAATTAAAACGTAGGACCTCAAAAGTAGTAATCTCAGGATTGCTACCAGCGCCACATGCTAGTCAGAGTAGGAATCGCAGGATAGCTCAGATGAATACGTGGCTTGAGCAGTGGTGCAGCAGGGAGGGATTCAAATTCCTGGGGCATTGGAACCGGTTCTGGAGGTGGTGGGACCAGTACAAACCGGACGGTCTGCACCTAGGCAGGACCGGAACCAATGTCCTCGGGGGAGTGTTTGCTAGTGCTGTTGGGGATGAGTTAAGCTAATATGGCAGGGGGATGGGAACCAATGTAGGGAGACAGAGGGAAACAAAAAGGAGACAAAAGCAAAAGACAGAAAGGAGATGAGTAAAAGTGGAGGGCAGAGAAACCCAAGGCAAAAAACAAAAAGGGCCACTGAATATAAAAGGGCTGCAGGAGGGGCCAAAACTAAAAATCATGGTTTAAAAACTAGGATTAAAACACTCTACCTAAACGCACGCAGCATTCGAAATAAAGTAAATGAGTTGACGGCACAAATCATTACAAATGGGTATGATTTGGTGGCCATTACAGAAACATGGTTGCAGGGGGGCAAAGACTGGGAATTAAACATACAGGGGTATCTGACAATTCGGAAAGATAGACAAGAAGGGAAAGGAGGTGGGGTAGTTCTGTTAATAAAGGATGATATTAGGGCAGTTATGAGAGATGATATTGGCTCTAATGAACAAAATGTTGAATCATTGTGGATGGAGATTAGAGATAGTAAGGGGAAAAAGTCACTGGTGGGCGTAGTTTACAGGCCCCCAAATAATAACTTCACAGTGGGGTGGGCAATAATCAAGGGAATAATGGAGGCATGTGAAAAAGGAACGGCAGTAATCATGGGGGATTTTAACCTACATATCGATTGGTCAAATCAAATTGCACGGGGTAGCCTGGAGGAGGAATTCATAGAATGCATACGGGATTGTTTCTTAGAACAGTATGTAACAGAACCTACAAGGGAGCAAGCTATCTTAGATCTGGTCCTGTGTAATGAGACAGGAATAATAAATGATCTCCTCGTAAAAGATCCTCTCGAAATAAGTGATCACAGTATGGTTGAATTTGTAATACAGATTGAGGGTGAGGAAGTAGTGTCTCAAACGAGCGTACTATGCTTAAACAAAGGGGACTACAGTGGGATGAGGGCAGAGTTGGCTAAAGTAAACTGGAAACACAAACTAAACGGTGGCACAATTGAGGAACAGTGGAGGACTTTTAAGGAGCTCTTTCATAGTGCTCAACAAAAATATATTCCAGTGAAAAAGAAGGGCGGTAAGAGAAGGGATAACCAGCCATGGATAACCAAGGAAATAAAGGAGAGTATCAAATTAAAAACCAATGTGTATAAGGTGGCCAAGGTTAGTAGGAAAATAGAAGATTGGGAAAATTTTAAACGACAGCAAAGAATGATTAAGAAAGCAATAAAGAAAGGAAAGATAGATTACGAAGGTAAACTTGCGCAAAACATAAAAACGGATAGTAAAAGCTTTTACCGATATATAAAACGGAAAAGAGTGACTAAAGTAAATGTTGGTCCCTTCGAAGATGAGAAGGGGGATTTAATAATGGGAAATGTGGAAATGGCTGAGACCTTAAACAATTATTTTGCTTCGGTCTTCACAGTGGAAGACACAAATACCATGCCAAAAATTGCTGGTCACAGGAATGTGGGAATGGAGGACCTTGAGACAATCACTATCACTAGGGGGTAGTGCTGGACAGGCTAATGGGACACAAGGTAGACAAGTCCCCTGGTCCTGATGAAATGCATCCCAGGGTATTAAAAGAGATGGCGGAAGTTATAGCAGATGCATTCGTTATAATCTACCAAAATTCTCTGGACTCTGGGGAGATACCAGCGGATTGGAAAGCAGCTAATGTAACGCCTCTGTTTAAAAAAGGGGGCAGACAAAAGGCAGGTAACTATAGGCCGGTTAGTTTAACATCTGTAGTGGGGAAAATGCTTGAAACTATCATTAAAAAAGAAATAGCGGGACATCTCGATAGGAATAGTGCAATCAAGCAGACGCAGCATGGATTCATGATGGGGAAATCATGTTTAACTAATTTACTGGAATTCTTTGAGGATATAACGAGCATGGTGGATAGAGGTGTACCGATGGATGTTGTGTATTTAGATTTTCAAAAGGCATTCGATAAGGTGCCACACAAAAGGTTACTGCAGAAGATAAAGGTACACGGAGTCAGAGGAAATGTATTAGCATGGATAGAGAATTGGCTGGCTAACAGAAAGCAGAGAGTCGGGATAAATGGGTCCTTTTCGGGTTGGAAATCGGTGGTTAGTGGTGTGCCACAGGGATCGGTGCTGGGACCACAATTGTTTACAATATACATAGATGACCTGGAAGAGGGGACAGAGTGTAGTGCAACAAAATTTGCAGATGACACAAAGATTAGTGGGAAAGCGGGTTGTGTAGAGGACACAGAGAAGCTGCAAATAGATTTAGATAGGTTAAGCGAATGGGCTAAGGTTTGGCAGATGGAATACAATGTCGGAAAGTGTGAGGTCATCCACCTTGGGAAAAAGAACAGTAAAAGGGAATATTATTTGAATGGGGAGAAATTACAACATGCTGTGGTGCAGAGGGACCTGGGGGTCCTTGTGCATGAATCCCAAAAAGATGGTTTGCAGGTGCAGCAGGTAATCAGGAAGGCGAATGGAATGTTGGCCTTCATTGCGAGAGGGATGGAGTACAAAAGCAGGGAGGTCCTGCTGCAACTGTACAGGGTATTGGTGAGGTCGCACCTGGAGTACTGCGTGCAGTTTTGATCACCTTACTTCAGGAAGGATATACTGGCTTTGGAGGGGGTACAGAGACGATTCGCTAGGCTGATTCCGGAGATGAGGGGGTTACCTTATGATGATAGATTGGGTAGATGGCACTTTAAATAGCGCTCTCCATCCGGTTCCTGACTACAAGCTGAAGCTGTTGTTGTCAACGCCAGGCGCTAAGGTAGGTTGTTCGGGGCAATTTAACTTGCGGGTCAGTAAGGGGACGATGACATCATCATCGCCGCGCTGCCTCGTAGCACCTCCGCAAAACCCCCCGCCCAATTCCACGGGGGGGGCGATGTTTGCTCCGCGCCCGGGCAGAAACCATTTCCCGGCGATAAAAATGGCAATTTTGCCCCCTCAGTATATCGTCTCGTAGTATGTTTTCGAAACACTGAGTCTGACCCAGTGCTGTGTTAATGTTGTCTCTCTCTCCACAGAGCTTTCTGTCAATGGTTGGACAATGACCATCGCGGATACAGTGAGTGCTGAGGAAGGGAGGTCTGCTGTCTTGCCGTGCAGTTTCACCCACCCACCCACTGATCGCCCGCTCACCGGCACTGTGATTTGGTTCAAAGGTCACAGAGGGAACGTTATTTTTACCTGCACATATTCTGGTCTGGGCCATAAACAGGGCGAGCTGTGTGAGATTGTGAGGCAGCAGGAAGGCGGGAATCGATTGAGATTCGTGGGGAACCTCAGCAACAAAGATGCCTCGATAATGATGGAGCGGCTGAGCCAGGCGGACAATGCTGGTTATCTGTGTCGTGTGGAGCTCAATATTGGCAAATTTGGAACATCGAAAGGAACGGATCTGAGTGTGAGAGGTGAGGATCAATGCTCAGGGGCTGTCGCTGCTCCGATAGCTTAGTGGGGAAAGGCTCCACCTGGTCTGGTCCTGAGCCACACGGATCAATAAACTTTCAGCAACCCCGGGCTATGAAGGGGGTATATTGCCTGGGGTTCCTGCTTGTTAGCGTGAATGTTTTCTCAGAAGAATCACTCAACACTCAGAGTCGGTTCCAACGCCAATGCGGCCTTTATTAACGCTCAGCGGGGAGGAAGTCTCAGGACTGTATCCAGGCTTCTCTCCACAGAACAAAGGGTTACATGGATTTTTATATGTTTCACAACAGTTTACTACAGTTACTCAGCCCATCACGGCTGGACATAATCCAATCATAACGATTATATAGGTTCTTTTAACCCAATAGAATTCCCCTGGTGCCTCAGGAACTGCATGTTCGGTTTTTGTCAGCTCGGGCTGATTAATGACCTTGTTATAGGAGATAGGTTCTCTCCTTATCTCTTTCTTCCTGGGGAAATAATTGGTTTATTATTCTTATCTTGTATCCAAGGCATTCCTGGTAGTGGGCCTCACAGGGTCATTGCTCGGTCATTGCTCAGTCAATAGTTCACAGCTTGACTACCTAATTTCCCATCATGCCTGGGCAGCCATTTTATGTGTGGACACTTTAAACTTATATGAGTTGAGATATATTTAACAGGTGCCTAATGCCTAGTGTTTTGATATATTCTGCAGGTGCCTACTTCCTACAACACTGCTCCTGATCATTCTCCAGTAGGTGTGTTCTTGGACATTGGATGAGACATTGGGCCTGCCTGTGATGCTCTCCATAGACAAACAATGTCCTAGTAAAGGATCCCCTTGGAATGAGTGATCATAGCATGATTAAATTTCAAATTTAGATGGAGGGTGAGAAAGTTGAATCTCTAATCAACGTACTAAGCTTAAATAAAGGAGACTATGAAGGCATGAGGGCAGAGTTGGCTAAAGTGGACTGGGAAAATAGATTAAAGTGTAGGACAATTGATGAGTAGTGGTGTACGTTTAAGGAGATAATTCACAACTCTCAAGAAAAATATATTCCAATGAGGAGGAAAGGGTGCAAGAGAAAAGATAGCCAGCCGCGGCTAACTAAAGAAATAAATCCAATTAAAAACAAGGGCATACAAAGTGGCCAAAACTAGTGGGAGGACAGAAGATTTCGAAGCTTTTAAAAGCCAGCAAAGAATGACTAAAAAATTATTAAGAAAGGGACGATAGACTATGAAATTAAACTAACACAAAATATAAAAACAGATATCAAAAGTTTCTATAGGTCAGGCAGAGTCAGCATGGATTTATGAAGGGGAAGTCATGTTTGACAAATTTGCTGGCATTCTTTGAGGATGTAACGAAGAGGGTGGGTAAAGGGGAACCAGTGGATGTGGTATATTTGGACTTCCAGAAGGCATTTGACAAGGTGCCCCATAAAAGGTTACTGTACAAGATATAAGTTAATGGGGTTGCGGGTAATATATTAGCATGGATAGAGGATTGGCTATCAAACAGAAAACAGAGAGCCGGGATAAATGGATAAATGGTTTTTGAGGATGTTTCCAGTAGAGTGGACAAGGGAGAACCAGTTGATGTGGTATATTTGGACTTTCAGAAGGCTTTCGACAAGGTCCCACACAAGAGATTAATGTGCAAAGTTAAAGCACATGGGATTGGGGGTAGTGTGCTGACATAGATTGAGAACTGGTTGTCAGACAGGAAGCAAAGAGTAGGAGTAAATGGGTACTTTTCAGAATGGCAGGCAGTGACTAGTGGGGTACCGCAAGGTTCTGTGCTGGGGCCCCAGCTGTTTACACTGTACATTAATGATTTAGACGAGGGGATTAAATGTAGTATCTCCAAATTTACGGATGACACTAAGTTGGGTGGCAGTGTGAGCTGCGAGGAGGATGCTATGAGACTGCAGAGCGACTTGGATAGGTTAGGTGAGTGGGCAAATGCATGACAGATGAAGTATAATGTGGATAAATGTGAGGTTATCCACTTTGGTGGTAAAAACAGAGAGACAGACTATTATCTGAATGGTGACAGATTAGGAAAAGGGGAGGTGCAACGAGACCTGGGTGTCATGGTACATCAGTCATTGAAGGTTGGCATGCAGGTGCAGCAGGCGGTTAAGAAAGCAAATGGCATGTTGGCCTTCATAGCGAGGGGATTTGAGTACAGGGGCAGGGAGGTGTTGCTACAGTTGTACAGGGCCTTGGTGAGGCCACACCTGGAGTATTGTGTACAGTTTTGGTCTCCTAACCTGAGGAAGGACATTCTTGCTATTGAGGGAGTGCAGCGAAGGTTCACCAGACTGATTCTCGGGATGGCGGGACTGACCTATCAAGAAAGACTGGATCAACTGGGCTTGTATTCACTGGAGTTCAGAAGAATGAGAGGCGACCTCATAGAAACGTTTAAAATTCTGATGGGTTTAGACAGGTTAGATGCAGGAAGTAAGTTAGATCAGTAACTAGTGGGATGCCGCAGGGATTAGTGCTGGGACCCCAACTATTTAAAATCTATGTTAACGACTTGGAAGAAGGGACCGAATGTAACGTAGCCAAGTTTGCTGATGATACAAAATGGGAGGAAAAGCAATGTGTGAGGGCACAAAAAATCTTCAAGCTAAGTGAGTGGGCAAAAATTTGGCAGATGCGTATAATGTTGGAAAGTGTGAGGTCATGCACTTTGACAGAAAAAAATCAAAGAGCAAGTTATTACAAAGAAACGTAGAAAATAGGTGCAGGAGTAGGCCATTCAGCCCTTCGAGCCTGCACCACCATTCAACATGATCATGGCTGATCATTCACCTCAGTACCCCTTTCCTGCTTTCTCTCCATACCCCTTGATCCCTTTAGCCCTAAGGGCCATATCTAACTCCCGCTTGAATATATCCAATGAATTGGCATCAACAACTCTCTGCAGTAGGGAATTCCAAAGATTAACAACTCTCTGAGTGAAGAAGTTTCTCCTCATCTCAGTCCTAAATGGCTTACCCCTTATCCTTAGACTATGTCCCCTGGTTCTGGACTTTCCCAACATCGGGAACATTCTTCCTGCATCTAACATTTAAATGGAGAAAGATTGCAAAGTGCTGAAGAACAGCGGGGCCTGTTGGTTCTTGTGCATGAAACACAAAAGGTTAGTATGCAGGTACAGCAAGTGATCAGGAAGGCCAATGGAATCTTGGCCTTTATTGCAAAGGGGATGGAGTATAAAAGCAGGGAAGTCTTGCTACAGTTATGCAAGGTATTGGTGAGACCACACCTGGAATACTGCGTACAGTTTTGATTTCCATATTTACAAAAGGATATACTTGCTTTGGAGGCAGTTCAGAGAAGGTTCACTAGGTTGATTCCGGAGATGAGGGGGTTGACTTATGAGGAAAGTTTGAGTAGGTTGGGCCTCTACTCATTGGAATTCAGAAGATTGAGAGGTGATCTTATCAAAACGTATAAGATTATGAGGGTGCTTAACAAGGTGTAGAGAGTATGGGCCCAATGTTTCCACTGATGAAGGGAACTAGAACTAGGGGGCATAATCTTAGAATAAAGGGCCGCCCATTTAAAACTGAGATGAGGAGAAATTTCTTTTCTCAGAGGGTTGCAAATCTGTGTAATTCGCTGCTTCAGAGAGCTGTGAGAGCTGGGACATTGAATACGTTTAAAGCAGAGATAGACAGTTTCTTAACCGATAAGGGAATAAGGGGTTGTGGGGAGAGGGTAGGAAAGTGGACCTGAGTCAATGATCAGATCAGCCAAGATCGTATTAAATGGCGGAGCAGGCTCAAGGGGCCGTATGGCCTACTCCTGCTTCTATTTCTTATGTTCTTAAGTTCTTAAATAGTCCATTGACATGCATTGACCAGGCTTGTGCTCTAAGGAAGGCCATTTGGGTGAGGCAAATGCACATTAGATAGATTTCTTTCAGTTATACTATTTTGCGATACAGCATATGAGAAATTTGATACGGCATTTAACCTCGACAAATGCAGTGTGATGCAGGTAGGTAGGATCAACACAGAATACACTTACCATTTTCAGAGAACAACACTGAAAGTGGTTCAGAGAGAAAGGGATCCAGGTGTTATTGTGCATAGATCACTCTCGGTGCAGGAACAATGTAGAGCCAAAGCAGATGGTATTGGGTTGTATTAATAGAACCATTCAATGTAAGTCAAAGGATGCCACCTCCCACTTTCTGCTAGTCTCCTATCCTCTATTTTCTGTTTTGTAGCATCTCTCAATCCATTCTGCTACCTGGCCCCCTGACCCCACATTCCCTGGGATCCTTACTGACACTGGGCAATGCCTCTACCAATAGGCCACAGGGAGAGCTCTGAACTGAAACAAATTAAAGTTCTCATCAAAACGCTGATATATTGTGATGTCTGTCCTTTCCTCAGCTGCTAGTGGAAATGGCTCAGTGGTGAGAGGGACCGAGGGAGCTTCGGTTACATTGCCCTGTATGTTCACACCCAGCGACTACACCAACCTGACCACTGTTACATGGATGAGGAAGGAGCCCTACCAACACATAGTCACATTTAGAGCCCAATCAAAAGGGTCTTGGACAACTGTAAATGGTGGAAATCGGTACGAGCTCATCGGGAACCCAAAGGAGGGAAACGCTTCAACCAGGATAAAGCAGCTGAGCGTGAAGGACAACCACACTTACCTGTGTCTGGTGGAGTACAAGGGATGGGACAATTACATAAATCTGATCCAGACTGAGACACGCCTGCAGCTCGTACATGGTAAGAAACCATTCCTACATTCTCCAGTATACAGAGGTTGTACAGTGAGGACGGGCGGTGTAACACAAAACACTCATCAGCTGTGGCTCAGTGGGTAGCACTCTCGCCTCAGAGACAGAAGGTCTTGTTTTCAAATCACACTCGAGCACATAATCTCGGCTGACTTTCCCAGTGCAGTACTGAGGGAGCACTGCACTGTCAGAGGTGCTGTCTCTCGGATGAGATGTTAAACCGAGGCCCCATCTGCCCTCACAGATGGATGTAAAAGATCCCATGGCACTATTTTAAAGCGCAGTGATTCTCCCTGGTGTCCTGGCCAATACCAATCCCTGAAAAAAGCAAAAATATACAGGCTATCACATTGCTATTTGTGAGAGCTTGCTGTGCGCAAATTGGCCCTGCGATACCATGCATCACAGCAGAGACTGCACTTCAAAAAGTACTTCATTGGCTGCTTTCTTATTAATTCATGGGATGTGGGCATTGCTGGCAAGGGCGGCATTTATTGCCCATCCCTAATGACCCTCGCAGAAGGTGGCAGTGAGCTGCCTTCTTGAACCGTTGCAGTCCATGCAGTGCTTTGTGAGGGCCCGAGGTTGTGAAAGGTACAAGCACTTTTTCTTCTTAACTGACCGAATCCATCAGTTCCTGCAAACTGTGCAATTTTGGGGATGCTGGGGCCAAAAATCCCCCTGGTCTCTATTGAAATACGCGGTGTCTGGGGGTGGTCCTTAATTTAAACATGAAAGGTGGGTGCCCAAAGTACAAGGTACAAAAACATGGGCAGCCACCACCAAACGAGACTGCGTACATAGTAATCGGGTAGTAAGATGAGGTGTAAGGCTAGAAAACAGGCACATGCATTGAGGCAGAGGGTTTGGCTGAAGTGATAAATGAACACTTTACATCTGTCTTCACCAAGGAAGAAGATGCTGCCATAAACATAGTGAAGGAGGAGGTAGAGGAGATACTGGATGGGATAAAAATTATGAAGAGGATATACTAGAAAGGCTGGCTGTATTGAACCTAGATAAACCACCAGGATTAAATAGGATGTATACTAGGACACTGAGAGAAGTGAAGGAAGAAATCGCGGAGGTACTGGCCATAATCTTCCAATCCTTCATAGAAACAGGGCTGGTGCCAGAGGTCTGGAGAATTGCAAATGTTACACCATTGTTCAGAAATGGGTGTAAAGATAAACCCAACAACTACAGGCCAGTCATTTTAACCTCGGTAGTGGGGAAGCTTTTAGTAACAATAATTAGGGATAAAATGAACAGTCACTTGGACAGATGTGGATTAATTAAGAAAAGCCGGATTTGTTCAGGCAAATTGTGTTTAACCAAATTGATGGAGCTTTTTGATGAGGTTACAGAGAGGGTTGATGAGGGCAATGAGATTGACGTGGTGTACATAGATTTCCAAAAGGTATTCGACAAAGTGCCACTTAACAGGCTTGCCAGCAAAGTTGAAGCCCATGGAATAAAAGGGACAGTGGCAGCATGGATACAACATTGGCTAAACGACAGGAAACAGAGAGTAGTGGTGAACGGTAGTTTTTCGGACTTGAAGAAGTTATACAATGGTGTTCCCCAGAGGTCGGTTCTAGGACCACTGCTTTTCTTGATATATATTAATGACTTGGATGCAGGTGTATAAGGGCACAACTTCAAAATTTGAAGATGACACAATGTATGTATCGTGTACAGTGAGGAGGATAGTGATAGACTGCCAGAGGACATAGACAGGCTGGTGGAATGGACAGACACGTGGTAGATTACATTTAATGCAGAAAAGTGTTAATTTATATAATTTGGTAGAATGAGGAGAGACAATATAAACTAATGGGTACAATTCTAAAGGGGATGCATGAGTAGAGAGACCTAGGGGTATATGTGCATAGATTGTTGAAGGTGGCAGGGCAGGTTGAGACAGCAGCAAAGCATTAAAAAATCAGAAAGCATAAAAAAGCTGACGGAATCCTGGGCTTCATGAATAGAGGTATAGAGTACAAAAGCGAGGAAATTATGATGAACCTTTATAAAACACTGGTTCGGCCTCAACTGGAGTATTGTGTCCAATTCTGGGCTCCACACTTTAGGAAGGATGTGAAGACCTTAGAGAGGTACAGAAAAGATTTATGAGAATGATTCCAGGGATGAGGGACTTCAGTTACATGGCTCGACTGGAGAAGCTGGGGTTGTTCTCCTTAGACCAGAGAAGATTGAGAGGAGCTTTGATAGAGATGTTCAAAATCTTGAGGGGTCTGGACAGGATAGAAACTGTTCCCATGGGCTCGACGGGTCAAATAACCTTCTTCCGTGTTGTAACCATTCTATAATTCTATACTACTGTATTAACCCTTGTCACTGTATATACTACAGTATTAACCCATCACCATGAGATTCTATATTATTGGTACACTGCATTTGTCATTCTTCATTGACAATCCATATTTTGCCTATTAAACAAATACTTTGGGTCTGTCTTCACGGAAGAAGATGCAAAAAACATTCCTGGAAATAGTGGAGAACCAAGGGTTAAGTGAGAATGAGGAACTGAAATAAATTACTATTCGTAAAAAAATGTGCTGAAGAAATTAATGGGACTAAAAGCAGTTAAATCCCTTGGACCTGATGGCCTACATCCCAGGGTTTTAAAAGAGGTGGCTGTAGAGATAGTGGCTGCATTGGTTGTCATGTTCCAAAATTCCATAGATTCTACAACAGCTCCTGCGGATTGGAAGGTAGAAAATGTAACCCCACTATGGGCCCAAGTTTCCACACGCGCCTAGAACGGCGCAGTCCTGACCTGGACGCCCGTTTTTCGCGCCACAAAGTGCGCCTAAAAAAACTCTCCAGATTCTCCACCTCCCTGCCCTCGGCCCTCGGCGCAGCGCAGCAGGAGCTGTAGGGGGCGGAGCCAGGTCCCTGCGCTAAAAACAGTGCCGGGACCTCTGCACATGCGCGCTACAGTGGGCACTACAGCTCCTACTTCCTCCCGACCCGACACCGACTCCCGCTTACTGCCCCCCGCCTGGGGACCGGACCCGACACCGACCCAACTCCCGCTCCCCCCCCCCGCCCCCGGACCCGACCCGACCCCGACCCGACTCCCGCTTCCCCCAACCGCCCCCCCCGACCCCGACCCCGACCCGACTCCCGCTTCCCCCAACCGCCCCCCCCGACCCCGACCCCGACCCAACTCCCGCTTCCCCCGCCCCCGGACCCGACCCGACACCGACTCCCGCTTACTGCCCCCCGCCTGGGGACCGGACCCGACACCGACCCGACTCCCGCTCCCCCCCCCCGCTCCCGGACCCGACCCGACCCCGACCCGACTCCCGCTTCCCCCAACCACCCCCCCAATCCCCGACCCCGACCCGACTCCCGCTCCCCCCCCGCCCCCACACCCGACCTGACCCCGACCCGACTCCCGCTTCCCCCAACCACCCCCCCAATCCCCGACCCCGACCCGACTCCCGCATCCGCCCCCCTCCCCCCGACCCCGACACCGACCCGACTCCCGCTCCCCCCCCCCGCCCCCACACCCAACACCGACCCGACTCCCGCTCCCCCCCCCGCCCCCACACCCGACACCGACCCGACTCCCGCTTCCCCCCCCGCCCCCACACCCGACCTGACCCCGACCCAACTCCCGCATCCGCCCCCCTCCCCCCGACCCCGACACCGACCCGACTCCCGCTTCCCCCGCCCCCGGACCGGACCCGCCCCCGACCCCGACCCGACACCGATACCGACCTGACTCCCGCTCCCCCCCCCTCCCGCCCCCGGACCGGACCCGACCCCGACCCGACTCCCGCTTCCCCCAACCACCCCCCCAATCCCCGACCCCGACCCGACTCCCGCTTCCGCCCCCCTCCCCCCGACCCCGACACCGACCCGACTCCCGCTTCCCCCGCCCCCGGACCGGACCCGCCCCCGACTCCGACCCGACTCCCGCTTCCCCCGCCCCCGGACCGGACCCGCCCCCGACTCCGACCCGACTCCCGCTTCCCCCGCCCCCGGACCGGACCCGCCCCCGACTCCGACCCGACTCCCGCTTCCCCCGCCCCCGGACCGGACCCGCCCCCGACTCCGACCCGCCCCCGACCCCAACCCGACTCCCGCTTCCCCCGTCCCCGGACCGGACCCGCCCCCAACTCCGACCCGACACCGACCCCGACCTGACTCCCGCTTTCCCTCCCCCGACTGGTCGCGATCTGACCTCCCTCCACCCGACCTGACCTCCCTCTCCCTCCCTCCCCCCCCGACCCGAACCGAACCGACCCCCCTCCCACCACCCCCCCAACCCGACCCGCGCTCCCCCCGACACGAAACGCGATCCCGACCCAACCCAACCCAACCCAACGCCACCTACCTGTAAATCTGGTGCTGGGGACGGGCCCTGCCCAAAGTCTCGAGCCCGGCCCATTCAGCCTCCCCCACTTCTCCTTTCCCCCCCCCCCCCCATTTCCTTTCCCCCCCCCACCAATCTCCTTTTCCCCCCATCTCCTTTCCTCGCCATCTCCTTTCCCCCATCTCCTTTCCCCCCCATCTCCTTTCCCCCCATCTCCTTTCCCCCATCTCCTTTCCCCCCCATCCCCTTTCCCCCCCATCCCCTTTCCCCCCCATCTCCTTTCCCC